>NW_016806331.1:2145856-2199587 GCF_001698545.2 Rhinopithecus bieti | reverse complement strand
TTTCATTAAAAAAAAAAAATATATATATATATATATATGTATATATATCTCCTTTTGCAATGTGTACAATCATTTGACCTGCCTGTGAGCATCTCCCTGGGAGCAGAGCAGGGGTCAAGGTTCTGCCTTCAAGGCCAGTGGGCTGGAGAGCTGCCTCCCAGCCATCCAGAGTGATTCAGCACACATTTCAAAGGCATCTCCATCCCTTTAATTCCGAGATGCGGTTATTGGCCCAGCAAGCGTCTCTGACTCCCCACCCTGTGGGCTCACAATACCTGCTTCTGGGATGAATCAACGAATCTAGGACAAGCAGCCAGAAGTGAAACAGGCAACCTGCTCTTTTATCTCCCCGTTTCCAACAACATCAGGGAGGGGAGAGCCAAAAAGTTAGAGGGAGGAGGGCGAAGGGCTGGTGCCCAACTCCCAGCAGAGACCCTCAAAGGCTGCAGAGCCCAGGGGGCCCCCAACGGCAGTATGACGGGGCTACACCGCCCGGATGCCTCAGGCAGGCTGAGACACACACTGAGCCCTGGTTCCCATAAATTCGGCTTTTATGTGGCGGTGAATAGGGGTGAACAATGGATCTATTGCAGGCTGCACAGAATTGGCCCAGCCTGGGTCTCCCTCCCACAATTAGGAGCCTTGGCATGGCAGGGTTCTGGAGCCCCTGGCCTGGCTGTAAGCCTCATAAACACCACCGGCTGCTTGAATTTGTGGGAGGAGATGCCGCCATCCCATGGGGTCTGTTGCTGGCCAGACCCCTTCCCTGGCACAGGAGGAAGTTCTCTGGCCTCCCCAGCTGCCTACAACCTAGACGGTGGCTACTGCACCGTTCGCATTGCTGTGGGCTCAGGCTTGGCCCATGGCTTTGGGTCATGTCTTCCAGTTTCCCTCAGGATGGGACCCCCTTCTCCCCTTCTACACAGTGGCTCCCACTGTTCAAACCCTTTTCCTCCTGCTGGTATCTGGGGCATCACATCCAGTGGGGGCTGGGCGTACAGAGGAATCTCAGCCTCACCCTGCACTTCCTGAGCCCAAGGCCTCACCGGCTCATCTGTACCCACTCAGCCCCCAGCCCTCTGCACCTACAGCACGGGATCAGTGTTGCGGTCCCACCCTCCACAATGCCCACCCCAGCTCCTGGAAGCACCCACTCCCACCTCTGCTAGCTATTCTCCTAGTCTTCACCTACACGCCATATTTCCAAAGAACAGCTTTACTGGCATTAATTTTATGTGTCAACTGGGCAAGTCTGTGGTACCCAGTTGTTTGGCCAAACCCCAGTCTAGATGTCAATGCGAAGGCATTTTAAAAATGAGATTGGCCAGGCGTGGTGGCTCACGCCTGTAATCCCAGCACTTTGGGAGGCTCAGGTGGGCAGATCATGAAGTCAGGAGATCGAAACCAGCCTGGCCAACATGGTCAAACCCCATCTCTACTAAAAATACAAAAATTAACTGGGCGTGGTGGCACATGCCTGTAACCCCAGCTACTCAGGAGGCTGAGGCAGGAGAATCTCTTGAATCAGGGAGTCAGAGGTTGCAGCGAGCTGAGATCACACCACTGTACTCCAGCCTGGGCGACAGAGCAAGACTCTGTCTAAAAAAAAAAAAAAAAAAAGAGAGAGAGAGATTAACATTTATATCAGTTGACTGATTAAAACAGATCAGTCTTTATAATGGGAGTGGCCCTCATCCAATTACTTGAAGGCTTTCAGAGAAAAGACTGAATTTCCCCAGAGAAGGAATTCTGCCTCCAGTCTTTAGACCCAAGATGGCAACATCAGCTCATCTCTGGGTCTCCAGCCTACTACCTGCTCTATGGATTTTGAGTTTGCCAGCCTCCATGATGGCATGGATTAGTTCCTTAAATAAGTCTCTCTCTCTCTCTACACACACACATATCCTATTGATATTCTGTTGGTTCTGTTTCTCTGGAAAACCCTGACGAACACACATCTCCAGTGAAGGGAGCCTCTGCAATGGTCCCCACTGACCTCTGGCTCCTGGTGTTCACACCCTTGTGTAATTCTCTCCCCTTGAGTGAGGGCAGGGCCTCATGATGGGTCAATTGTGTGGAGTATGGCAAATGTAATGGGTTACAAAATACTTCCATCTTGCTCTCCCTCTCTTGTCTCTGTCTGAAGTCAGAATCCTCACTCTGGGAGAGGTAGTGGACCCGATGGGAGCTGCCCTATGGAGAGACCATGTGGCAAGGAGGCCACCAGGCATTAGGGATCTGAATCCTGGTAACAGGCATGTGAGTGAAGCGGATTTTTCCCCAGTCGGGCCTTCAGGTGACTGTCTCCAGTCGATAACTTGCACCAAGTCAGAAGACCCAGGGGTCCTGTGCCTGGATTCCTGACCCACTCATGAAATAATAAATATTTGTGATTTGGGATCTGTTATCTTGAGCCAATGTGTTTTGGAAGTAATTCATTACTCTGAAACAGGTAAATAATGTACCGCTCTCTCTTTGTCATCTTAGACCTTGTCTGTTGAATTGTTGCTGTCTCACACTAATTTTCCTTTCCTCTTCTTCCCAATATAGCCATATCATGGTTTGGGTTAAATCAATATTCATGCCTCATGGGATCATGATCATGTAATTAAAATGTAACACTGAGCTAGGTAGTGCATTCTAATGGTATTTCTTTCTCTGCACATTTTTATTTACCTGGAGTTAGTTATTGCCTTGCTTTTATTTAAAAACAAAAAGTTAGCTTTTGATGTGCCTATTTATATTCCAAATGTTCTAACACAAGTCTCAAATGGCAGCAATACGTTTTCAAATGCTGAAATACACCAGACAATCCATTGTTCCCATTTTCCTTTTCTCCTGGCAGTTTCCTTCTTTGGACCTTTGCCCCTTCCTCTGGAGTCTTGATTTTCTGGACCCGAGTTGCACCTGCCAGTCTGAGAGACTTCCTTCACTTCTCTTCTGAGTTGTGCAACCTGTTTTCTGTATCCCATAGTTTCTCTGTACACTATGTCACCCAAACACCATTCTAGTAAAGAAAGGGAACATGGGAAATAAAACGTTGAGTCCTGGTCAGTCTGAAAATACCCTTTTCAATCCTCTTTTTAGGTGTGATATTCTAGATTTTTCCTGAAGTACTCCACTCAGGGCATCTTGCCGTATGTTCCAGCTTCCAGTGTGACCATGAAGGGATCCGATGCCTTTTGAGTTCCTGCCCTTTTTATGCGAACTGTCCTTGCAGGTTGGACACCTGAAAGTTTTATTTGGTTTCCAGTGTCCTGAAATGTCCAAAGCTGTGCCTTCTTGTGGGTTTTTTCCTCTGCTGGCCTCTCCCAGAGTGAGGGTTCTGACTTCAGAGACAGAACAAGAGAAAAAGGAAGAGAGGAAAAGGGCAGAGAGTGAGTCTGGTCATCAGAGACGCTCTTCTCCTTCACTGGGAGGAGGCTTGCTGTATTTTCATGATTGCTGTGGACATTGGTTCTGCTGAGTTGAGCCTCTAATGTTTCTACTTGTCTCAGCAATTTTCCATATTTTTGTCTTTTGTTCTATTTTACGAGAAACTTTTATATTCTTACCTTTCTGCTAACTTTTAAAATTTAGATTATTGCATTTTCAATTGCCAGTAATGTTCCTTGTTTCAGAATGCAGCTTTCATTGTGGCCTCCTGTTTTGTTTCATGAACAGAACGCCTGTCTAACCCCAATGCTGTCTCAGCCGATGCTGTCTAATGCCAATGCTTTCTAACCCCGATCCTGCCACCGTGTTTCCCCCGTCCTCCCTAAACGCAGACTTGTACCTTGAACCTTGTGGATATCACTGAGAGCTGACGCCACGTGCCAGGAGCTTCCTGGACACGATCCTATCATTTTACTCTTCTCAGATACGGAAGCTGAGGTACGGAGATGGTGAGTGTCCTGCCCAGTCACACAGCCTGTCACAGCCGGGGCCAGACTCACTGGCAGGGATCCCTTCCAAGCCTGGGGTGTGAGCCAGCCTAGGAGGCTCAGCCCCTACCTCCCTGCACATCTGCCTGGTGCCTCTCACGCATCTTCTTGGTGTGGTGGAAGAACCGTTGCAATTCTCCCTGCAAGGATCCTTCTGAGCCCCCCTCTCCTCGAGGCTCACACCCCACCCCACCAGAGTACAAGTCCTTCTACCCACCCCAGCTAGGGGCAGGCCCTGAGCTGTGACCCATGGAAGTGTCCCAGGCCTCTGAGAGGTGGCAGTGATTCTTCTCAGAACCATCACAGGGTTGGGAAGAACCCCTGAGTCCCAATCTCCATTGGCCACTTCAGGGCCTCGTGTGTCACTGCCTGGGAGGTGGTGATATGAGCTGCAGATGGTGAGCTCTGACAACAACGAGGCTCATCTTTGTTGAGGGGCTTCCTGTGTGCCAGGGACCCCCTCTTCAGTTTCCTTCACAACCCAGGGTCACCAACATTTAACAGGTGGGGAAACTGAGGCACAGAGGTGTCAAGTAACTTGCCCAGGGTCCCACAGCTAGTAAGAGGCAGAGCCAGAAGCCAATATGCTCTCACATGAGACACCTGTGGCCTCAGCGCAACTCAGGGCCTGAAGTGGCAGTAGCTGGGAAGGATCTGGCCAGAGGTAGGAGGGTGCTCCGGCAAAGTCCCAGCCCAGGGCTCCTTCCACCCCTACATTCTGGGGCCTCAGAGTCAGGTGCAGAAGGCTCCTACCACCCCTGTGTTCTGGGGACTCAGAGACAGGTGTGGTTTTCCAGGATGTGGGCTCTGGGTGGGCAGGAGTGATGCAGCCTGGGGGGAGTGAGCCTGGCCATTTGTCACCTGCTTGCCAGACCCCAGGAGCTGGCCTGAGATCTCACAAGAAACCAGGGCACTCCAAGATCCTGAACTGGAAATGGTTTAGAGCACTTCTTTGGGTCTGGCTGAGTTACCCCAGTGGGAAAATGGCCTGGGAGGGCTGCGTTTGAGGGGCTGGGGTCAAAGTTGGAGAGTGTCTCTCCCAGAGGAGGGACCTAGCTGGGGCGGGGGAACCTCCAGAGCTCTCGTCCATCAGGTTTTCACCCCTCTGAGCCTCCATTCTCATCTGCAAGTTGGGACCAGTCAGTGCACGGCCCCAGGAGCTGGGCAACAGACCTGGATTGGGACGCCTGGACCCCCACCCCTTACCTGCAGGCAGCGCAGCACCGCAAGTGCCCCAGGGAGCTTGCAGCCCCGCCTCCCCACCTCACCGGCCCACCCACTGGGATCTGTGGCCTTGGGCAGACGCTGCCTGCCCAGGGCTGCCCCCTCCTGGCTCTGGTGTGCTGGTGCACTTCCGTCCCTGTTCCAGACTTTCTGTTTCCTGAAAGCCCAGATAATCAGAACCTGGAAAGACCTTAGCAAGAGTCTGACCCAGCCCCTCCTTCCCCCAGGGGAGACAGGGAGGGGTGGAGGAGGTCTCCATCGGCCCAGGTGTCAGCTGACTGCGAGTCCACTGAGCTGTCTCCAAAGGTCGAGATGTCTGTCACCAGGCGGGGGCCACCTCCCTTGTACACCCTAGTTTTCTGTGTCTCCAGGCATGCTGCCTGAAGACCCATATCGACAGGTTCAGGAGGGGATGGCCAGAGCCAGTGGGCACACAGGGCGACTGTGGGGATGGGCAGGGGATGTGTGTCCAGTGACAGAGGATGACGGTGTCCTTCCGGGCTGGGTCTGGAACTAGCCCTTCCTCACCTGTGTTCCTCGGGAATCTGTCTCCAGGTGGTAAACTAACACAGGGAGAAAAGTTTGTCTTGGACAAATCCAGACGGGTTGTGCGATAGGAATTTCTTCTTTTTTGGAGAACCCAAATGCCCATTTGCTAAATGTCCAGGGTGGGTGGTCTCACCCCGAGGGCTGCCCATGAGCCTCAGCCTTGTGCTTGGCCAGCTGTGAAGGAGGCAAGCAGCTGGGACGAGAGCACCTCCCTTCCCTTCCAACTGAGTCCTTACGGGCTCCTCTGCCTTCTCCTCTTCCTGGAAGCAGGCATCCTGGCCCCGTGGTCGAGGACCCAGAGTGTGAGCAAATTTGGAATCAAGTACCCCTGATAAGCTACTGCAGTTGTGTTGCCACTGTTCGTCTTTGAGAACCATGGCTTAGAGAGCCCCCTGGGTATTCTTATGGACAGACACCTGGATGAATGGAGCCCCAGACCCCTGCACCGCAGTGAGGAAGCAGCAGCACTCGCAGGGTTGGCCTTCAGGACAGGCCACACTGTTTCGTCTGGGAGGCCTCTGGAGACATCAGCAACCCTCAGTCCCAGGACTCTCGGAGGACCAGGGCATCCGTGCAGAAGCTCGGACCCTGCCCAGGCCTTCTCAGTGGGCCTCTGTACAGGTAACAGAGGGGCACACCTGGAGTGTCTTGGAAGAGGCAGGGCCCTGAGACTGGGCTCATTATCCCTCTCCAGCCTTTGCTGTGCACTCTGGGCAGGTGCCTTCCCTGGCAGAGCCTGTTTCCTCTCCAGAGAGATGCGGACGATAAGAACAGCACTGACCCTTCGGGGAGCCGAGGACTTCAGGGGACAGTCTTTGGAGGGGTGTGGCACAGAGCAGTTACTGGGGACATGAGCTGGAATGGTGCAGACCTTTCTCACCAAGAGGTGATGTTGTGGTGGGAAGAGATCACCCTCCAGGGACGGGTCACCCAAAGCAAGTATCTGCCTACTTGATCAAACAAGGACGTAACTCATGGCCTTCCGAGGGTCACCCTGTGCCTTCTGGCGGGCAGGTCTCTTGTGTTCTATCTTTGGCTTGGCTCTGGGTCCCCATTGGAGCTGGCCCGTGTGTCCCCAGAGACCTGTGTGTCAGGAGGACTGAGGGATGCATGGATAGGGGTAACTCCCTGTCCACCTCACTCCTCATGGTCCCTCTGACTCCAGCCTCAGCTGTAGCAACGCACTCCGCCCAGGCCTCACCTGCCCTGCGGCACAGTCCTCAACTCATCTGCAGCCCCTGCTCCTACTTCCTGCTTCCTCCCTGACTTCTATGAGATCACTGCTTTGGAAGCCTGCGGGAGCCCTGTGAGCACCCCAAACCTGAAGTAGGGGAGCTTATCCCACGGGGCAACCCCCAGCCAGTGGAGATGGGAGACAGTGGAGTGGATACACACGCCTCCTTCTAGGCTGAGGATCAGAAGCCCCGGGACATGCCCCCGCTGCCCGCAGCAGCACCAAGACCGTGACTCACACTGTTTCTCCTTCCCTGCGGTCTTGCTCCCAGTACTGCATTCCCACTGCCTGGGTCACTTCCCAGATAGAGCACATGCCCATGCAACAAACCACACATGCCACACACATGCACAAAGACACACATATGCACATGCCACACACCCCCACATACATGCACATGCCACACACATGCACATGGACACATACATGCACACACCACACACATACACATGTCACACACCACACACACATGCACACGGACACACCCCACACACATAGCACACACCACACACATGCACATGGACACACACATGCACACACTACACCAGCATGCTGATACACCTCCACATACATGCATACTTCAACACATGCCACATGGACACACACCCCGACACATGCACACACATGCAACACACACCCCACACAATAGTCACACACACACACATGCACCACGGACACCACACATGCACATGGCACACACATACACGATGCCACACACACCCCACATGCATGCACATGCCACAACATGTCATACCCCCACACCACACAATTGGCCACACACCCCCCACATGAACACCACACATGCACACACACACCACATAACATAGCACACACCACACACATGCACAGGGACACACACAAACATAGCACGCACCACACACATACACACAAACACAGCACACACACACCCCACCCCCCACATCCCACACCCATCCGCATAGCACACACTACACACTCACACAGACCACAGTACAACAACACACCCGACAACACCTTCACCACCACACAACCTCACTCCACCCACAGAGCACACACACACACATTGCAGACCCACACACCACACACAATACACATACACCCTGCCATGCCACACCCACACATCCACACATGCATCCAGCACACAAACACAAATACACATGCACACACGCGTGCACAGACATACACACACCACCCCGCACGTGGATACGTGCGCGCACACACACACACACATTCTTCAGGCGAAGACAACACTGGCTAAATGTTGATGCAGTTCGGGTGTGGCTGTTGGAGGCTCTGGGTCCTCTGGAAAGAGGAAGATGAGCGGGCACCTCCCGCCTCCTGTTGCTCCAAGGCTGTGGGGGCCGTGGGCCCTTCCCTTTCCCGGGTCCCTTTCCTCCCATGCAGTCAGGCCGGGCCACCCCAGCCCAGCCCTCTGCCCATGGAGATCGTTCCTGCCTCAAGGCGCTGGGGCCCTGGCTGGTCTCTCCGGTGATGTTTCCACCAAGAAGCGCCAGGCCCTCAGGTGCCTGTGTCATGCCACGTGGAGTGTGGGTCCTGTCATGGGATTCAGGCACTTGTTACAGCCCACCTGGAAAGCTGGTGCTTCTCTCCCCGAGTCATGGGAGGGCTCCCTCTGCCCTGTGTCCCCATCCCTGGCTCCAAGCTTGAGAGAAGGAGGCTCTGCCCTGCCTGCCTCTCTGGCTCTATCAGCTTCTCTCTGTGATGAGCCCAGCCCAGGTGAGTTCCAGACAGCCATGAGTCCCTGGACCAAGAGCCCCTCAGCTGACAGGGAGGTTCAGGACTGCAGCCCATCTGCTCGCATTGTGTAATGACCATGACCCTAGAGTTCCAGGGGGAAGCATCTCAGAAAAGACCCTTGTGGGCATGGGGAGCTGCCTGCCTTGCCCCCAGGGCTGGAGCCACGTGGGTGGTCAAGAGCCTGGAGCCCCTTCTCCCCGCCAGCCTATGCTCAAAGCCTTGGCTTTTGGCCAGACCTGGGCGTGGAACCAGAGGCCAGGCGGGTCCACATGCTTCTGTCCTGCACAGGGTTGCCAGATTTGGCAAAAAAAAAAAAAAAAGAAAGAAAGAAAGAAAGAAAAAGAAAGAAAAACAGGTAAAATTGGAATTTCAGTTAAACAAGGATACTTACCAGTATAAATATGTCCCTGGCAATATTTGGGACACACTTATACTTTAAAAAGTATTCATTGATTATTTGAAATTTGCATCTAACATAGCATCCCATATTTTTTTCAGGACAACTAGGGTCCCAAAGGCCCCCCACAGCCCCAGCCCCACTCGACCCCAGGCCAGGTTCCCCTTTGTTTCAGAAGAAGCCCCTCAGGCCTGAACTGGGGCCTGGTCAGGAATTCTGAGTTGGTTAAAGGAAGGAATTATATCTTTTTTAAAAAGAAGAACCAAACGGGCCTTAAACAATTTAGCTTTCAAATCTGCCATCTTTATGGGACAGTCTTGTGACACGGTGGGGGGCTTTTCTCTGACCATCTCCTGCCCTGCATGGTACCCCAGGAGGCCCAGCCGTGCAGAATCTGGTAAGAACAGCACCCCTGGAGTGCACCTCCGCCATGCCTCCTCCTCATTCCCAGCTTGGTTTCCTGAGAATGAAGCCTTCGGATGTCCGTGATCTGCAATCTGAAGTCAGGTCTGGCTGGATTTTCACTACTTCGGTTCTAATTTTTTAAAGCCCTCACACCCACATCTAATTGGACAGTTTTTAGTGACTTTCACTGTAAGTAGGCCTCTCCAAGTCAACTTAGGTTGGATCCAAAAAGCTCTTTCTTTTCATGTTCATTCGAATTCTAGACATTTAGTTATTTTATTAAAATAACAAGCACAATCGGCACCGGTGGGGTTGGGAACTCATGTAGGTGACTGTCAGGGGCGCCCTTATCCTCACTCCTTGGGTATCTGGGCTCTGTCCTCGGGTTTATGGAGGGGGCAGAAGACAGCAGCTGGGAAGCAAGTGGGCAGTGAGGGTGGGGAGGGCCACGTTCCCTGTGACTCAGCGAGGACAGCAGGGTGGCCGGCCTGCAGGCACGGTGGACTCTGACACTGACTGGTTGGGTGGACCTGGACTAGGCACTAACATAGTCTCAGAGAGGAGGCAGGCAGGACACAGCCAGGCAGGTCTCATCCTTGCTGAGACTGCAGACACGGGTCGGGGTATAGGGGGACTGGATGGGCTGTGAGGAGGAGGCAACGTCCCCCACTGAGACCGAGGATGCCAAGGACACATGACAGGGAGACAGGGGCTGGGATGGGCTGTGAGGAGGCTGTGTCACCTGCTGGGACTGAGGACAATGAGGACACAGGACAGAGGGATAGGGGCTGGGGTGGGCTGCCGAGGAGGCTGTCTGAGGGTCCTGGGCTCTGGGAGGGGTGGACAGGTTCCAGGCAGCGAGCAGAGCCCCAGTGCTGAAGCAGGGGGCACGTTCCTAGGGCCCTGATGGCGGGCTGGCGAGAGAGGACCTGGGAAGCAAGTCACCAGCAGGAGCCTGGGCTCTGAGGCCAGATGTGGGAGCAGCGTGGACTTTCCAGAAGCCTCTCTGGCAGCCGAGGGGAGGTTGGTTTGAATATAGTCTGTCTGCTCCAGAACACAGGTGCAAGTCTGGTCACCGTGGTGGCAGTGTCGTGATGGGGCCTTTGAGAGGGGTTTGTCTGTGAAGAGGGGCTGGTGCTTCCTGTTGGGAGTGGGTTGACCCTCTCGGGAGCACGGCTGTTATAAAGGCAAGCTCAGCTTCCTCTCGCTGCGGGGCCCCTCTGATTCCCAGCCATGCTGTGGAGCAGCACGAGGCCCTCCCATGAGGTGGCTGCCCAGGCTTGGACTCTCCAGCCTCCAGAAGCGTGAGCTGAACAAACCCCTGTCCTTTATAAATGCCCAGTCTGTGGCATTCAGTGAAGACCAAGACAAGGGGACAGGGAGGAACACGGAGGAGGCACAGCCGTCCGAAGCCCATGTCCGGGTGGACTGTGTCTTTAGGACTCTAAATCATGAACAAGAGTCTGTGCTTGGCCTGTTCCTCCAGGAAACAGTGGTGGGCTGGGCACAAGCCTGGACAACCCCTGGCTCAGTGACACCCGCAACAGCCCAGGCTTGCTGTTCCCAAGCTGGACAGCAGGGGGCACCAGAGACCGCCTGATCTCTGCACTGCCAGCGGCACCCGCAGCCCAGCTCTGCCTCGTTGTCTTAGGACCCACCAGTGTCCCCCAAGACCGTCTTGTGCGTGTGAGCACGTTCTCGCCCCAGGCAGATGAGACTTCCAGAGGCCTCCGATGCATCCACGATGGGTGGGGACTGTGTGGAGCAGGGGCAGGAGCTGGGGCCGGGGAGCAAGGAGAAATTTCAAAACTATGGAGACCTGGACCCATTAAATCAGACTCTCACGTTAGGAGGCTGGAAATCCTGACTATTCAAAAGCTCCCAGGTGGTCCCAATGTGTCGCCAGGGTTAAGAGCCACTGCTTGAGATGGTGGCCCTGGACCTGCCCAGCACCACCTAGAGACGTGTTGGAAATGCAGACTGCTAGCTCCCTGAAGCACTTGAATCAGAACTCTGAGTGAGAGGGGCCAGAAAGAGACCTGCATTTTAACAAGCACTACAGGAATCTGATGTCAGGCCCCTGGGGACTCTGACCCCCTCAAGCGGTCCTGCAGGACCCGGGAAGCGGGACAGTGCGTGGTGGTGGGGCAGTGGGAGTGGCAAGATGGACCAGGACAGCCTGAGTGATCAGCAGCCCACAGCTATTGGTGGTGCTGGGTGGTTTCTTTTTAAGATATTTTTTCCTTACATAAACATAATAAATTAAAGAACATACATATACCCAGAATGAAGAAAAAACACGTATATATGCCCATAGGGCCACCGTCCGACACCATCACTGCTTACTACTTCTAGACTTTTTCCACGTATAGTCTTTTATTTAGTCAGTATAAAGATATGGTACATGCTATCATATCATCTTTCCTAACGTCGTAGGCGTATTTTCACATCATCTTCAGACATGTGGTTATTAACAGAAAGATGACAGGTCCGTCCTCTCTGGTGGCTCCATCATGGTCAGAGGTTGCGGCAGGACCTGGCTCACCCTCATGCTCCTGCCCTCTGCATCTGGCTCCCACCTTCCCTTCTGGATGCAGAGGTCCTGGGTCCACCGCCTGAAGGGGTGTCCTACCCCTCCACACCTGTGGGTGTTTCTCCTTAGGTGGAACGAGAGACTTGAGAAAAGAAATGAGACACAGAGACAAAGTATAGAGAAAGAAAAAAATGGGCCCAGGGACCGGCGCTCAGCATACAGAGGACCCACGCCAGCACGGGTCTCTGAGTTCCCTAGTATTTATTGATAATTATCTTTACCATCTTAAAGATAAGGGAGTGGCAGGACAATAGGATCATTGTAGGGAGAAAATCAGCAGTAAGACATATGAATAAAGATCTCTGTGACATGAATACGTTTAAAGGAAAATGCTGTGTCTTGATACGCATATGCGAACATCTCCATAAACCTTTTAGCAGCATTGCGCCAGCAAGTCCCACCGCCCTAAGGCGGTTTTCTCCTTTCTCAGTAAACAGAGCATACAATCGGGTTTTACACCGAGATGTTGCATTGCCCAGGGACGGGCAGGAGACAGATGCTTTTCTCTATCTCAACTGCCAACAACCGCCAAGAGGCCTTCTTTCCTCTATACTAGTCCTCCTCAGCACAGACCCTTCATGGGTGTCAGGCTGGGGCAATCAGGTCTTTCCCTTCCCACGAGGCTGTATTTCAGACTATCACATGGGGAGAAACCTTGGACAATACCTAGCTTTCCTAGGCAGAGGTCCCTGCGACCTTTGGCAGTGTACGTGTCCCTGGGTACTTGAGATTAAGAGAATGGTGATGACTTTTAACCAGCAAGCTGCCTTCAGGCACTTGTTTAACAAGGCACATCCTGCACAGCCCAAAATCCATTAAACCTTGAGTCACCACAGCACATGTCTCTTGCAAGAACAAGGTTGGGGGTAGGGTCACAGATTAACAGCATCTCAAATACAGAACAAAATGGAGTCTCTTATGTCTACTTCTTTCTATACAGACACAGTAACCGTCTGATCTTTCTTTCTTTTCCCCATAACCGTCCATGCTGGGCCGTGCATTTTCATACAGAGCCTCCCAGACTGTTTCCCGGCTCGCCCTCCCNGGCAGGAGACAGATGCTTTTCTCTATCTCAACTGCCAACAACCGCCAAGAGGCCTTCTTTCCTCTATACTAGTCCTCCTCAGCACAGACCCTTCATGGGTGTCAGGCTGGGGGCAATCAGGTCTTTCCCTTCCCACGAGGCTGTATTTCAGACTATCACATGGGGAGAAACCTTGGACAATACCTAGCTTTCCTAGGCAGAGGTCCCTGCGACCTTTGGCAGTGTACGTGTCCCTGGGTACTTGAGATTAAGAGAATGGTGATGACTTTTAACCAGCAAGCTGCCTTCAGGCACTTGTTTAACAAGGCACATCCTGCACAGCCCAAAATCCATTAAACCTTGAGTCACCACAGCACATGTCTCTTGCAAGAACAAGGTTGGGGTAGGGTCACAGATTAACAGCATCTCAAATACAGAACAAAATGGAGTCTCTTATGTCTACTTCTTTCTATACAGACACAGTAACCGTCTGATCTTTCTTTCTTTTCCCCATAACCGTCCATGCTGGGCCGTGCATTTTCATACAGAGCCTCCCAGACTGTTTCCCGGCTCGCCCTCCCAGGCCCTCCCTTCCTCAGCACCTCCCACAGTCATGGAAGGTCCATTCCTGTAACAAGCTCACTCCGTCTCTGGCCACAGTCCCCCCGACCCGGCTGGACACAGTATTGGTGCTGGGAGAGGGGCCCAGGGATGGGAACGTTCAGGGTGGAATCTGGAATTGGATCTCTGACTTGAGTAGCTCGAAGACTTCAGTGGCTCCACTTCCCATGGAACTGCTGCCCACCCAGTGCAAAACAGACCGATAGAGGGCAGGACTTTGGGTGACCAAGCAGCTGATGCCACTGTAGAAATAAGGACCGTGGGCTTGGCTGGTAGCTGGAAAAGTGTGCTGTCGAATCTGGGAAAAGAAAATGATGAGCTCAGAGCTTAAATTCCCAGCTCAGGGGGCAGATAAGGAACCAGAGAGCTTCTGTGCTGTGCAGGGAAGGGCGACAAGCAGGCCTGGGTGCTCGCCTCGGCACCTGGATTTCAGAGGGGCCACTGCCCCTAAGCCCTATGTGCAAACAATCGGTTATGCTGAGCACCTGCTTCCTCCTGGGGGTCGGAGATCTGCACATGCACCAGGCAGAGGGGGCTGCACGACCAGCCCTGGGCGCTGAGGTTCTGAAGGGCTCCCCTCGTGGGGAGATTTCACGAGTGTCGACGCAGCGTGGTGCTGGGGAATGGAGTGAGTCCTCCTAGGGCATCTTCCTAGTGAATCATTGACCCGGGTGCTCTTGGGGGCCCCCAATACAACTGCCCTGTAAGAATCCATTGCCTCCTGTAGCCACAGGCTCCAGATTTCTGAAAAGGAAATCCAAAATCAAATCTGTGGGTGGCTGCCTTACAATCTGAATTCAATTAACCATCTCTTTGGATATCTTTGGTTAAATGTATGGCATTATGCGGGAAAAAATAAGTCCTTAATCATGTGGTTGGGGCATGTGGGCAGACTGTGATGAAGTTGGGGACCCTGAACTCCAGAACCATGGGACACATGGGTGAGGAGTTTCCCAGAGCCCTTACAGAGCCCCCAGGGTGACCAGGAATGACAGGGAGACTGCCATACCAAATTCGGCCCTGAATTCAGTGGGGTGGTGGGACCCCAAGGGGCAGTACCAGGAGGAGGCTGTACTTATTGGAGAGACAGGTGAACACAGGAACTGATGTGGTCAGTGGGACTGCTGTGTAGTCAGAATGGCCTGACCCGCAGAGACCCTTGGTGCCAGCTGCTGGTGTCCCAGGGTGGGGACAGCCTCCTGCCCACCTGCAGACTGACACTTCGGATCACAGGGAGGCTCCCGCCTGGAGACAGAAGTCCATCTTGACCCCACACTTCCTGCTGTGACTCTGCTCAATGGACGTCCTGCAGGCAGGTCCTGCTGACCTGGGGCTCCTCCTGCCTGCTGGTTTAAGTGGAAACAGCACTGGAATTATTCAGCTCCATCTCACGAGGGAGGAAATCTCAGCCAGCCCCAGTATCGGACGTAGGATCTCTCCTTGTGGAGAGGAAACTGAATTCATTTCAAGTACCAATGCTGAATTCAGTCCTAACAATTTCAGAAATGGCCTAGCCAGGATGTTTTTCTCTCCGTTTGATCTTCGGATCAGATTTCCAGAAGCTGACACTCTGATTCTGCCTGCCAGCAGGGCGACAGGAGCCCACATCCTCCGGTGGGGATGAAATATTCAGTTTGACTGTTGAGGCAGGTGACGTGTCCTTCCTCATCTATGGCCCTTCTATAAAGAGAACCCTTGAGCTGGCAGCAGAGCCCATCCAGGCAGCACGGCTGGCTGAGCAGAGACAAGGTAAGCTCTGGACAGGCCAGGCAGGGTTGTGGGCGGGGGGTGTGCAATTTCTTAAGTCGTGGAAATTAAGGCCAATTGAGGCAGAGATTTCACCTCCAAATAGTGGTTTGAAACCACTGAAATGGGAATTGCTAGGAAAACCGTAAGAATTTTTTTTTAAATCCATGCCATTTTCCCCAGGGTTGCCCACATTGGGGCTGATAGAGGAAGCCGGCCCTGACGGATGGGTGGTCTCGCCCTTCCTGGGTTCGTCCTGCTGCAGGTGAGCCTGAGTCGCAGATCAGGAAGCACCGGGAAGATGCAGGCCTGCATGGTGCCGGGGCTGGCCCTCTGCCTCCTGCTGGGGCCTCTCGCAGGTGAGGGGCCGCTCTGGAGGGAGGCAGCCACCAGGACCCCCGACAGCCCTCCTGTTCTCTCCCCTCCCGCACTCATCCCCAGACTGCTGGGAAACCTCAGAGCCCTGCAGCTGGTGTGGGGTGGGCCCAACCGGCACCTGGGTGGTCCTCCTGGGTGACAGCTCTTCTCTTCCTTTGCAGGGGCCAAGCCTGTGCAGGAGGAAGGAGGTACCGTTCTCCGATTTCTTTCCTTTCATTTGCATAAGTAACTGGTGTGCAGCAAGGAGAAACTGCTGGGGAGGGCAGCGGCTTCCTATCCCAAGCAGACGCATCAGGGGCCCTGGCTCAGCTCAGGCCTGAGCATGGAAACATGGCCCTCGAGAGCCAGCTTGGAGCTGTGCAAGCAGAGGGTCTCTGAGCTCCTTTCAGCTGCGACCCTGCCCTCCAGCCACCAGGGAACACACTGGGCAGGGGGAGCCAGGGCCCCATGACCCCTGACATTCCCACCCTCCTACCTGGGCTCCAGCCCCCAGGCTCTCCCAACTCTGAGCCCTAACTCAGTCCAGTATCTTCAGGGCCACCCTTGCCCAAGCTTTAGGACAGGTTATGTGGGGGGTAGTGGACGCGGGTGTCTGTGCTCCCTTCTGAAATCCCAGCAGGAGACTGCCGGTGCCCCACACCATCCCCATACAACTCCCTTCTCAAACAGGACAGGCCTGCCCCCTCCATCTCTTCCCCTTCTTCCTCTGTCTCCCAGACCAGGCACCCCCAAGGACCTAGGTCATCACCCCACTGCTGAGAGGGGACGGGCTCAGGCCCCCACTCTGGGAAGGTTGAATCACTGTGGGCATGTGGGCACAGCTGGGAACCATCCACTTGCCTTGAGGCCTCCGAGGACGGTGTCTCCAGGCAGGACCGTGGGGACAGTCCCCAAGGCAGGTGTCATGTGTCTTTCAGACCCTTACGCGGAGCTGCCGGCCATGCCTTACTGGCCTTTCTCCACCTCTGACTTCTGGAACTACGTGCAGCACTTCCAGGCCCTGGGGGCCTACCCCCAGATGGAGGACATGGCCCGCACCTTCTTTGCACACTTCCCCCTGGGGAGCACCCTGGGCTTCCATGTTCCCTATCAGGAGGACTGAATGGTGTCCAGCCTGGTGCCTGCCCGCCTCGCCAGGCTGCACTAGGTCGGGCCTCCACAGACAGGGAGTCCCGGCAAAAACCTGGCCCCTGAGGGGAGTCAGGCCTGGTCTCATGCTCAATAAACTCCGGACTGAAGATGTACAACCAGCGTTGTGGGTTGTCTTTCAAGGACGGCTGTGCTCAGGCCCCATTTACTTTATTTCACAAATGAAGCGGATTTTATTTTGATTCCTGGGGAGCACTTTCATAAACTCTTTCATAAATGTGCACCATTTCCATCCACATTGGCATCAACAAGGGATCTTACATCCTGGGCGCGCTCAGGACTGGCTTTCTGTGTCTCCCCCTCAACCATTTCCCACAATGATCCTGGGGGGTGCTGCAGTTCCCCCAGATTACAGATGAGGACACTGAGGCAGAGACATGAGGCCACTGCTGCCTGACTTGTTAAGGTCACACAGCTGGTTAGGGGGGAGCTAGATTCCAGTCCAGGCACCCTCGCTCTGGGCCACTAAGCTGGGCAACAGGCAAAGCCACAGTCAGGGCTCAGCTGACTCCACACCACAACACTCCCCTGGCAGCAGGACCCAGGAGGCAGCAGGGCATGGAAGTGAGAAACCCCGTCTGTATCTGTCATCGGTCAGGGACAGCGGGGCCTGGGCAGGCTCTGTCTTCCAGGGATGGCTCTAGGTTTTGCGGATGCTGGGAGGAAGGGGGCTTCACCTAGGCACGCTGGGGCACCGGAAGGCTGGGCAGGCAGCACAATGGCGTCTCAGGGGTGGGCCTCCAGCAATGGGATGGCCTCTGCACAGGTGGTGAGCTCCCCATCCCTGTAGGGTATACAAGCAGACCATGGAGACCCACGGCTCCACCCCTTAGCTAGGAAAGACCTTGACTTAACGGGCCACTCCTCTTGGTCACTGCCAAGCCCCTGTTCCATCAGACTGACTTTCACTTGGGTCCTTCAGAGTGATGCACATTGGCATGGCATGAGGCTCATGCAATGCCCACTGCCTGCTTCTCCCTGCATCCCATACTGTCCACTCAGGCCAGGCGGACCCTTTTCAGGCCATACCCTCACCCCTCACATTTCAGCTCAATTCCTGTCCCTGGAACTACTCTCCTCCATGTCGCCCCCCCACCCCACTTCTCTGCAGCCTAACCCCCAAACCCACCTCCTTTAAGGTCTGTTGAAGAAAACTTATTAGAAATTTTCACAAGTTGTGCTGAACCTTGGAGACAGGTGTGGGGACCACCGCAACGGGATCTTGCAGTGGGGGAGGGAGACCAGGCTCAGCTCCGAACAGCACAGGCAGTGGGGGTTTGCGGCTGAGGAGCAGGTGGGGTCGGGGGTGGAAAATGATTAGGAGGAACACAGTGCGGGAAGGGGATGCTGGCTCCGCGGACCGCAGCAGGGCTCTCGCTGAAGACAGGCCTGGGCGATCAGACATCCTGGGGACGCTGGGGACCAGGAACCCGATCCAATATCCAGGGTGGAGGGCTCTGGCTAAACCAACTTAGCAGGGCTCTCTTCGAAAACGGAACCTGACAGTGCCGTGCACAGATGGGCCTGGGAGGAGGTTAGGAGGCCACCGAAGTCAGGTTGAGCAAAGAACCTTTGGCAAAGTCTCGTTCCAGGACCTCTTGCTTCTCTCCGTCCCTCCCCTGTTCTTCCTCTCTCCCTCCCTTCCTCCAACTTCTTCCTCCCTTTCCCCTTTCCTTCTCCTTTCCCTCGTTTTTCTGTCACATTCGTTTCCATCTTAACCACATTTAAGTGGCATTAAGCACATTCACGGGACTGTGCAGCCGTCACCATCAGCCCTCTACAGACCTCTTCCATCTTTCAAGGCTGATACTCTGTCCCCACTAAACACAAACTCTCCATTTCCCCTTCCCCAGACCCTGACAACCTCCCTTCTACTTTCTGTCCCTGTGCCTTTGACTCCTCTAGGGGCGTCTGCTGAGTGGAATCACGCGGTGTTTGTCTTAGGACTGGCTCGTCTCCCTCGGCAGAGCGTCCTCAACGTTCATGCGCCTGGCAGCAGGTGTCGGCATTCCCTTCCTTTTAAAGGCTGAGTAATGTTCCACAGTGTGCACGGACCACATCTGCTTATGCACGTATCCATCCATGGGCAGGGGCAGCGGGGGACGCTCTCCTTATTCATTTATTATAAATAATGCTGCTGTGAACGTGGGGTACAGACGCCCCTTGGAGCCTCCGCTTTCGGTCCTCTGGGCTTGTGCCCGGAAGGGGAGTGCTGGGCCACGTGGGCGTCCGTGTTTGATTTTCTGGGACCTGCCTCCCTGTCTCCCGCCCCGGCTGCCGCGTCTCACTCTCCACCCTTCCACCCGTGTTTTGCTGTTTTTTGACTCTGGGCGTCCCAGGGGTGCTGCGGCCCCTCGGTGGGGCCCTGGTTTGCTTGCACCTCTTCATCTGCTCACTGGCCGCGAGTGTGTCTTCTCCAGACAAACGTCTGAAGGTCAAGCCCTGGGCTCTTGTGAACCCGGCCGTCCCTGCGGCTGAGTCTGAGGCTCCCTCTTTATTCTGGATCTGGTCCCTTGTCGGAGGCGTGCTCGGCAGGAACTGCTCCCATTGCTGGCGGCCTTTTCTCTCCGTGGCCGCCCGGCCGCCCATCAGAGGCGTTGCAGACGCCCGCCCTCGCCAGCGCAAAGACAGACGCCGGTGGCCGCGGGTACGCACCGGCAGCCCCGAGCACCCCGGATGCGAGACCGCTGACCGCGCTGCGGGCCGGCGGGCACCACAGAGGCGCGGTCCTCCGGCGTCTAGAGCTGCCATGTGGCGCGCGCCGGAAGCGGCCCTGCGGCCGGAAGTGGGCCTAGAGCGCCGCGGGCCCGAGATGAAGCCGGCCGTGGACGAGATGTTCCCCGAGGGCGCCGGGCCGTACGTGGACCTGGACGAGGTGGCACGGGCCCGGTGGGAGTCTCCGAGCGTGGGGAGCGGGGAAGGGGGAGCGGAAGGGCGGTGTCCTGGTGCGCGGGTCCCGGGGAGGGGAGGCCGGGCGGGTGGGCGATGGGCACGGCTCCCAGGCTCCCTGCCCCGCGGAGAGCAAATCCCGGCTTCTCCGAGCTTCTGGTGAAAGGCGGCCACCGACCGCGGCGGGAAGTGTGTGCCCTAGCCCGGGGGACCAGGAGGCGCAGCCTGGGCGTTGAGTGCCTGCTGGGTGCCCCCAAGGCCCCCGGGACCACACTCGTGGGGAAAGGAGTTGCGTTTGCTGCTCTTCGATGGCGGCAGCACCCCGTGGGGGCCCGCGGTGCGTCTCCAGAGCGCGGGTGGGGAATCACCTCGTGTGGGATTTGAGCTAGCGTTCGGGGATTTGGGGGAAGAAAGTGGGCTTTGCTGCGCCTTGGAAGCGAGGGTAATTTTCCGACTGGGCCTCTTAATCTGAACTAGAATGAGGGAAGACTGGAGCAGCCGTCATTCCTGCCGTAGCGGAAAAGGGGGTGTCTGGTATTTATGTGCTTTGCGTAGTGGCCTCGTTCTTTTTAATGATACAGGATGATGCAGTCGTCTTGGGATTTTTTTTGGTCTCTGTTGTGTTCACAGAGTGACCTTGTCTGATGTGAGCGTTCTGAGATGGTTTATGGTCAGCAGGAGAGCACCACAGCCTAGCTCAGAGTGGTAGGCCAGCTTCTGCATGTCAGGGCCTCATGTGCTCTTTCTCAAAGCTTAGGGGGTACAGAGGTGGTCAGAGGCAGCCCTTGTGCCTGTGGAGGTAATAACATGGCAGAGAGGCTGATTGCAAATGCCCGGTGTCATAGAAATCCGAAGGCGCACCGACGGATGGGCCCTCAGGCCTTTGAGGGGGCTCAGCAAAGGTGCAGCTGAGGAGTCGACTCTGTGGCTAAATGGTGGGGGACACAGTGGTTTTTGCCAGGTAGGCGGGGATGAAGGCCCAGCAGGAACAGAGTCCTGGGTTGGGGGGATGCCCACTGGTTCATGTCGTTTAACATGGTTGAGCGTGCAGTGCCAGAGAGAGGGGAGACAGTGGGCAGGGACCAGATCATGAAACCATCTGGAATCACGCTAAGAGGGTGGCTCTGTGCACCCCACTCCTGAAGCACTTCCACTAAACGCAGGCTTCTCAGTCCTGTTTTAAAGTCACAGCCCTAGGCGATGTGGAGCCCCTCGAGGGCTTTACAGTGGGGAGTGAGAGGCTCTGACCTGCTCTGTAGGGTGGCGGCGTTTAGGGGTGAGAGGGTAGAAAAATGGCAGCAGGGAGAACAGGACAGTTGAAGAAAGTGTGAATGAGGCAGATGGAGGTAGGGACAAGCTCAGCCCAGTGTTTAAGTGGTAGAATGCGCAAGGCTTACTGTGGTGTTGGGGACAGGGAGGGAGGCTGAGAAGCCAGGGGAGGAGGCTGAGCGTCCTGGCTTTTCTGAGAGTGTCTGTGAAAGGGAACAAGGGCATGCAGCTACGTGGGGATGAGGGCAAGGTTGAGCCAGTGGCCTTGTGAATGCTGGGGCCAGGGCAGCAGCAGGACCTGTGACCAGCTGTCCAGGGTGCTGCTGTCAGAGGAATCTGCTCCTGCTGTCACCAGGTGACTCTAAACATGATCCAAAATCCTGAGGGCTTCAGATTGCCCAGCTTGGGTTGTGACATGGTTTTTCCACTGCCGTGGAGTTGTGGCAGTGGACGGTCCATGATGGCAGCCGGCACCAGAACCTCAGAGGCAGAGCAGGTCAGTTTCCTCGGGGAAGTGGTTTCATTCCCAGAAGAGAGCGGGAAGGGATCCTGAGCGGAGTCGATGGGCTCGGTTTCACGTGTTTGTGGCCTCTGTGGCAATGTCCGGGGGGGACTGGAAACCTCTCCTTGAGGGTTACAGTGAAGTAGTGGTGCTTAGAGCAGTGGTAGGTTTCTTTTAAAGGCAGAGAGGAATCAAGGAACCCAAGCCCTTCAGAGACCATAAAAGTAATTCCTTTGAATTTCTCCCTCCCCCTCCGCCCATACACATTCCTCCTTTGTCTGGAACTAAAATGTTGACTCCAGCTTGAGCCTGTTCCCCCTCACCCGTCTTCCTTTTCTGTGGGGGTGGCGGACACTGCAATGCACATATCACCTGTTCTTTTGGAAAACGCAGCTGACATAACCTTGCCTTTGCGTTCCCCAGGCGGGAGGCAGCACCGGGCTCTTGATGGACTTGGCAGCCAATGAAAAGGCCGTTCATGCAGACTTTTTTAATGGTAAGGATGCTTGGAATGGGATGCCAGATTTAATCTGAATATTTCTTCTGTAGGTTAAGGCAGTGAAGCAACTTGGTGACATAAATAATTTGGATCATAAGGTGGTAGAGCCCCTGCGCTCCCCTCAGAGTGCAGTGCAGTCTCTATGGAGCGATGACATGGGCTGCGGCCACTGGCAGGCAGCCTTATTTTTCAGGAGAAAAGTAGCATGAAATTGTTCCCAGCTTGCAGCCCAGTAGTTGAGTTTGAGCTCTGGCATGTGTGTTACATGTGCCTGCAGACACCTCAGACTGTAGCTGGGTCTGGCCCCTTGCCTCAGACACGGCCATAGGAACCCTGTCTGGCTCCCTGTCTCTGCCCTCTCCAGGTAGCCGGTTTCCTCTCCCAGCCCACCTGTGTTTGCCTGCCTGGGTTCTCGTGCCCTCAGCTGCCTTTGCAGAGGGACAGCCACACTCCAGCTCTTGCCCAGCTCTGAAATCAGGACGCAGGATGCGTTTCCCTCTTGATTTAAGGGTTTCAGTGCTAGTTACCTAAAACATGGGTAAACCAAATAAAACATTGGTAAACCAAATAAACAATGAAAAGCAAACTTTCTGTAAGATCATCAGACCTGCTAGAGGGGATATTTCTCTCATTCTCTTCTGATTTCTTCAGGCCTTGTTCCTCTAGTTTATATAAGCCTTTACTAAGGGTTCAAATAATAAACAAGATAGGTTTCTTACTCCAGAGAGTGAGGTGGCATTTTCCATCCTGTTTTAACGCATGGTGCTGGCCTCTACAGAAAGCTCTTGTTACCAGTTAACAGCTAGGATGTGACCTTACCACATCGGTTTCTAACTGACCGGAGACCCCCTGCCATCCCAAGTCCCTGCTGCTTTATCAGGCTGACTGTCAGCCAGCCATTGCCTGAGGGGAGCAGCCAAGCTGCTGAGTTGGGGTGCAGGCTTTCCCAGGGTGCCTGGCCATGCCCCGAGGTAGCATTCTTGCTGCTACCAACTGGAGTCAGAACTGGGGCAGGTGACATTTGAGACCAGCCTGGAGGACTGAAGAGCATTTCTTTCAATTCTTTATGCCAGAGTGAGGTGGGAGAAGGGTGTTGCCTTCAGAGGGAACAAATTGTGCAAAACTGCAGAGTGCTCTCTAGAGCTGCTCCGCAAAAATACCAGCTCACCAGGGCGACTTCGAAGCTTCTTCACGTGGGCAGGATTGGGCAGTGGCTAATGCTGGCACAACGCACTTGCATTTTGATGATCTCCTTCAAAGTCCCATTTATCCTCTGCCAGCCCATTGGTGAGAGGCGATTGCTGTGTTCTAGTGTTTGAGTTCACATGGGTTCCAGAGTCAGTCCCTGAATCCTGACGGGAAAGCATCTCTGAGAGGGACCCAGGCCTGACCCGTCAGGTGAGCACCCAGCAGCCTGAGCATTGTGGGCGTGTGTCTACCTTTGAGCCACGGCTGGTCAGGGAGGGAACGCTGGAGAGCTCTGTGTCCCCTGCCTGCCCACCCACTGAGTTCACAAAGCACTTACTGTCCCGTCAGGTTGTGACAACCCCATGTGTTCAAGGAGCCATTTACTTTGAGAGACCTGTAGGCTGTGGATGGGGCTTCTGCTAAGTCCTTTTTACTCATCAAGCAGATGGGTTTTGCTGGGCAGTTATCCCCTGGGCACCGGGGTTCTAGCCATGAACAAGACTCACTCCCTTCCCTCGCCGTGTCTTACAAAATTGTGGGTCCAGACAAGTCAGCAGGCAGGGGCTGGACTGTGACGAGAGCCCTGGCAAAGCGTGGATGGTATTATTTCCAGAGCACAGCAGAGGGAGGTTTCTCCAGAGGGGGCAGCAGAGCAGAGGTTGGAAGGGGTGGAGTCAGCCGGGCCTGGGACTGCGCAAAAGTGCTCTGAGTGGCAGAACCACACACAGCAGTCAGGAGGCAGTGAGGATGTGGAGGTGCGTCAGTGTGGCTGGGGAGAGCCGGGACCCTCTGAGTGGCCAGAGATGTCTCAGGGACGCCACCCTCCCCAGGAAGGCTGGATGGCGTGGCGCCAGCAGGCTCCTGCCTCTTCACTCTGTCTCACCCTCCAGGAGTGGAACCTCCTCTTTCTAGTTCATAATTCATCCTGCACATTTTCAGTGCACAGTACGTGTGGGTGGGCTCCTAGTTTTACTTTCTTCTCCTGTTGTGAAAGTAATGATTGCCTGTAGTAGGGAATTTAGAAAACTAAACAGAAGGACAAAATCTTTCCTGGGGGGCCTGATTTTGATCACCCAAAGCAGTGTACTACACGTTTGCTGCGTTTTTTCTGGCGGGAACGGGCCTTAGCGGGTGTTTCTCAGGCTTGAGTATCATTCACACTGCCTTACTGGAGGCTTCACCTTTCTGCAGCTCAGTCCAGCTTTCTCATTCTCACAGTGGCAGCCGGCCGGTTTCCCTCTGCTCTAAGGGACCCAGCACGGGCCTCCCAGCTTCATCTCTCCCTGGCCCTGGCAGCGAGGGCAGCATCTTGGGCGCCGTGCACTCATGGGTGCAGACATGACACTGATGTGTCCTGAGTGCTGAGTTATGGCTGTGCAGTGGTGTCTGTGGGACCCAGAACAGCCCTGCAAGCATTTTCTTAGGATTGTCTTTTAAATGAAAGCAAGAAAGCACTCTAGCCAACACTCTCCCCTTGGACTGTGTGTATGAGTCCTGGTTGGCTGAGACTAAAAGTCTGTTACGGGAAAAGTCTTTTATTTCATTAGATCATTGACGATTATCTCTGTATTTTGGATGACCACATAATTCATTTTGAAGTGATTTCTTCAGCTCTTACCCTTGTATGTGTAAATACATGGTTTTGCTTATTTCTCTAGATTTTGAAGATCTTTTCGATGATGATGACATCCAGTGAGATGACTTCTGGCTGCAGGCGGGGCCAGGCCCTTGGTACAGAGTCGCAGTGTGAGCCTGCGCAGGACAGTGTCAGGTGGTTTTAAAGAACACTTGGAAATCCCTTGAATTGAGGACCTGGTTAACCAAGAAAGATAAGAATGTTCTTCACCACCTAGATGAGGCTGTTCGTCTCTGAACATGACCAGGTTGTGTCCTCACTGCAATTAAAAGAAAGCAACGTCACATGCAGAGTGATCTCTTCTTGCGCTTTTGAGTGAGTGTTGCAGTCCCTAAAAGTCTGTGTGTGTGTCATGCATGTGTCAGCTGAGAGAACCATGTTTGTCTGCTGGCAAATACCGGGTGTTACGGTGCTGTATGTGCTAGACCAGGAGGCAGTGCGGGCTGAGCACAGCTGGGCCTGCTGATGGCCACTGGGAGGACCTTGCCCTGGGGCCACCCCTCCGCTGCATCGGCAGTTCGCACCGTGTGTGTCTGTCAGCACAGCGGGCCCTATGCTGTCCTCTGGCTGCCACGTCAGGGCCGCTGCCCCACAAACTCGAGGCTTAAGGATGACAGGAGGCGCCTTCTACGCCTGGAATGCACGTTGGTCCATTTCAAAGGAGAGTGTAACACCCGTGTGGGGAGAGGGGTTTTGTTTCCTGTAGGCCCAGCTGGGTTATTGATAATGGCTGTAAAACAGTGAAGTTGCTGTTTCATACCCGTCTCGCAGTGAAGAGTGTTCCTCAGACCAGGGGATGGCCCAGTCCCAGGACTTCAGCAGTTCCCAGTTTCAGTTAAAGCCCCTCAGTGGATGAGGGACCTGCTGTCCCCGCTACTGAGAACCCGCTGAAGGGTGTTGCCTTGTCATGTTTACGGAAGAGACATTTGTACTGGAGGCCAGGTGAGATTTTAAGCAGAACTGAATGTCAGCCCTGCCTCATTTTCTTGTGAGTGGTGAGTAGATTTCCACCCTGTCATCCTGATGGAGCTCCTATCCTTTGTTGGGTCTCAGCAGCTGGGGACTGCCCAGGACAAGTTAGCAGTCCTCCGTGGTTCCCGTGCTGCAGCGAGGGCAGCCAGAGCACAGGGCGCGTGGGAAGGCAGGAGAGTGGACTGCGGTGTCAGAAGACCCTCAGTTGGAAGCTCTGCACTGGGCTGCACATTGAGGCTGTCACTTTGTTTTTGAGATCCACGTGGCTTATCTGCAGGCCAGGAGCAGGGTTTCCAGCGGCCAGGCTGCATGCCATCTGCACTTTGAGAGGGCGGAGTTTCTCAGTGCTGTGTTCTTGTGGTTCATTCATGAGAGTCGTGTTCACAGTTTCTTACGTGGATTCCTCAGAGCAGGCATAGAGGGCTCTGTGGGGAACAACTAGGTATTTGGTGAATTCTGTCGTATCCGCAGATCCCCTCCGCTGAGGTTTATCGCAGCCCCACAGGGCCTGCAATACACAGTGGTGAGGGCTGTGGCTACAGCTCAGGCTGGCCAGTGGCAAACACCACTGCCAACGAGCTGCAGGCTGCTGCTGAATCAGTCCTTTCTTTGGAGGGCTGGGCACAGTGGCTCACTCCGGTAATCCAGGCTCTTTGGGAGGCTGAGGTGGGAGGATCACCTGAGGCCAAGAGTTTGAGACCAGCCTGGGCAACAGAATAAGACTCCCCTTTCTATAAAAAAATTAAAAATAAAAAAATTAGCTGAGCATGGTGGCACGTGCCTATAGTCCTAGCTATTTGGAAGGCTGGGGCAGGAGGATCACTTCAGCCCAGCAGTTCAGTGAGCTGTGATCGCACCACTGCACTCCAGCCTGGGCCAGAGAAACCCTGTCTCTAAACAAAACTAAAAATGTTTATTTGGGCCTCTGTTTCCTCATTGGTGAATGGGGATATCAGCCTCTGGCCTTCAGCAGGAAGGAACGATCCCAGGTGAAGAAGACAGCTGCTGCACAGGAACTCAGGCAGAGTGGAGATTGGCACACCCCTTCTAGACCAAGGCCTGTGAGCCCCAGGCGCTCCTGTGTGGGCCGTAGAATTTCAGGCTCGTCTGGTCCAAGCCGCTTTGTGAACAGCAGTCTGCACGTGTGTGCATGTTAGTGTCTTCTGCTCGTGTTTAGACCCCTGTGGGCTCTAGGAGGCCTCCCTTTGTCTTCACAGAATCCTTGCAGCTTCCTCAATACCATGAGGCCACGAGCAGTGCCACGTGTTTTTCTTCCTCATCTCCCCGTGACTCGGCTGTCACTGTGAGGCTGTCAGGAAGGGTGATCACCCGGGTGATCAGACTGCAGCTGACTGGCCCAGCCATGCCCACTCCCGTGCAAAACTCCAGCCGTTGTCAGTGACGTGTCATCACCTACACTGACAAAGACATGTATTTTCTGTTTTTACACCTGATGACCTTAATCACAGAGATCTCTATACGGAACCCTGCCGCTCTGAGAAAGCTGCTGGGGGACCGCAGGCTCAACTGCCAGCCAGATACCGCACTTGAGCAAGGCAGCCCAGCTCTGCGGGGAATGCCTGCCTGCTCCTTGGAGCAGGATCAGCCGAGGGCGAGGGAGTCTTCTGGGGTCTTGGAGAAGACTCTTCCGTGAGAAAAGAAGGAAGCACTGTCCATTAAAATCCATACAAGAGAGGAATTTGTTGGAGGGCTCACAAAAGGACAGCTGGCCCCAGGGCCCAAAGATCCCTGGACTCAACCACTTCCTGTTTCTGCCTGCCCACTGGCTTCATGGGCCTAGAAAATCTTTCTCCACAGCAGTTTCTTTCTCCACCGTGGGTCCAGCGGTTTCCGTATTACATCTCCGGTAACACGCCTCCCGGGGTGGCGAAGGGGACTGTGTCCCAAGGGAAAGGTTTGAGGAAGGCCCGTGATTGGCCCACCTTCCAGAAGCCATGTGCTTTGCCGCATCCAGCCCTGGGTCAGCATCCGGGCTCTCAGTATGTCTTTGAGGTGTTGTCTTGGCTACACAGTGCAGGTTTTGTGTGAATAATCGTTACCTCCAATTAGTCCCGAAGTACTACTCTTAAGTATGTCTTGAATGGCTTTTAATGGTTCCTGGGTGATTTTTGAGGCGGCATGAGTGGCCTGCCATCAGAACTGGCTGTCACTTGGGGCAGTGAATCCGGGAGGGTGGCTCAGCTGGCTGGCGACTGTGCTCAAGGGATGCCTGGTCCCTTTGTCAAGGTGTTCAGCGGGCTTTTGTTACATGTAAATAAGCAACAACAGAGGGACTTTGAAAATGACCGAATCCTGGGCTCCTTTGGAGAGGAGAGAAAGCCGCCCAGAGAGCACTGAGCCTGCGTGGCTCATAGGTGGTGCCTCACCATGGAAGAGGCATGGGGTCTCTCAGATCTCTCCTGTACGGATGCTGATCCCACTCATGAAGGCTCCACAACCACGACCTAATCACCCTCCAGAGGTCCTAACTCCTAACACCATCACCTGTGGGTGGGGGGTGAGGATTCAACATGAATTTTGGGGGAACACAAATTTCTGGACAGTAGCACCTTAGAATTGGAGGGTGAGCAGACGTGGCCCGATGTGGGCAGTGCCACACCACCAAAAGGCAGGAGGCTCAACACATCTGGGATGCACTACCTGGTCAGGAGAGTGTGTGTGTGTGAGAGAGAGACTGGTGAACAGGGGCCCTGGGGATCGACCTGAGCCCAGCTGCCTCTGGGTGGTCTGGAATTTCCCTGTGCCTGAGCTTGTGAAGTGGGGTCACAATGACACTGGGTGGGGGTCGGCGAGCTCCTATGGGAAATGCTCTGAAATGCTCCGGCAGCACCCTGCAGGGTAGTCCAAGCGCTGCCTGAGTATTCGCTGTTTATTATTAGCAAATCTGTGTGTCACAGGAACCCTGTGTCCTTGTACTTGGCCTTCCCCTGTCTGTCCTAAGTTCCTGTACCTTGTAGAAATGCTTGTCTTCTCATTGGACAGAGTGACTTGTCCCAGGTGACTCGGAATTCCAGAGGCAAACATACCAGACCTCATTCTAGTGTCACGAGCTTCCTTCTGTTCCTCCAGAGATGGTGAACTAAACGGGAGACAAGTAGCAGCTTTGGACAGAGTGTTCGAGAGAGCACAGGCCATGAGCAAGGGGCGGAAGCGCTTATGTTTACCAGATGCATAGAACTTTCCCTACGTGGCATGAACAAGGCAACAAGTTAGGGAAAAATGGACACATAAGAAACACAGTTTACGGAAGAACCAATCCGAGTGGCTGGGAAGTTAGCTAGAGGTGCTCAGACCCACAAGAAGCAGGCGAGAGGTCAACTAAGACAGCACAGTATCAGTTTCCACTCACTGGAGTGATAGACGTTTTAAGAGTGAGGAATAACCATCCATTGCTGGTGGAGAAGGGAAGAAGACAACACAGCCATGTATAAATGTAAGGTAGGATGCAGAGAGGTGTGTGTTTCTGACATCTATTTGCATAAACATCAGATAACCGTTGTGTTCGTGTGTGTGCAGAGATACGTGCTTTTTAGAAGAGTGTC
This sequence comes from Rhinopithecus bieti, assembly GCF_001698545.2. NCBI lineage: Eukaryota > Metazoa > Chordata > Mammalia > Primates > Cercopithecidae > Rhinopithecus > Rhinopithecus bieti. The sequence continues at coordinate 2,170,089 of NW_016806331.1, read as the reverse complement.
AATGTGGCGTATGCCCCTATCTATATGCACCCAACATCAGAGCACCTACCTGGAGTCCTGTGTCGCTTAGCGACGGTGGTCCCTTCTGAGAAATGCCTCATTCGGTGATCCCGTTGTTGTTCCAACATCACGGAGTGACTGACACAAACCTAGATGGTTTAGCCTGCCGCACACCTAGGCTGGGTGCTGGAGCCTGTTGCTCTAGTACACACTGCACAGCTCGTGACTGTGCTAAATCCTGTAGACAACAGGAACACAACGCTGACCATTTGTGTGTGGTGAGACAGTATCAAACCTAAGGAGCCCTCTTTGTTCATTTCTGCTTGCCAGCACCGTTTCACAGAGCCCCTGCGCGCGGTGCTCCAAAGATGCTTTGAAGGCAAAACAGGGCAGAGCACACGCCACCCCCACATCTCCCGCCTGAGTCACTGCGTTCCTTGTCTTTCCTGCACAAGATAACGCCTGTGAGTTAGTGATTGTGCCTGTGTAATCTACAACCTGATGTCCTCCTGCACAAACCTTGATGTGATTCTGCTCTCAGGTAACTTCTGAGCGGGTTCGACATGACTGTCCTGAACCCCACCACCTGCATCTCTGCAGTGAGCTGGCACCCTGTGCGGGGCAGTCGAACAGGACCTCGCGAAGGGGCTGCTCCCAGGCTGGAGGACTCGGTCTGGAGCCCTCAGAAAGACTTCTGAATAACACTAGTTTAAATGCCTTCAAAGCTTGACTTCTTTTCTTCCATCAACAGTATCTAAACATATCTAAGCATAGAAAAGGAATGGTTAAAATGCGCTGTTATAATCTGATGAAGCCACTGGTGCATATGCCGTCTATTTTTGCCCCAAGTGGCATTATGTGGGGCATGACTGTAAAGCAAACATGGACAGATCCAAGGGGAGAAATAGCAGCACTACAATACGGGAGACTCCAGAACCCCACTACAGTCACGGACCCCACTACAGTCACGGACCCCCACTACAGTCACGGACCCCCACTACAGTCACGGACCCCACTACAGTCACGGACCCCACTACAGTCACGGACAGACCATCCGGACAGAAAGTCGATGAGGAAGCGGCCGACTTACACACCGCTACAGAACCAGCGGACCTGACATTGTCCCCCCAACCTGTGTGCTTTGCCACCAACCCGTTTAGGCAATATGGTAACGGCGATGAAACCGAAGATCCACAAGGAAGTGGGGTTTGCAGCATGTTTTCCATACGACAAAAAACATGGAAACAAAATGAATGCTCATTCATGAAAGAGGAAATTATGGTGCGTCCCTACCACGGGGTCCCGCACCCACCGGGCAGAGCGTCCCTGCCACGGGGTCCCGCACCCACCGGGCAGAGCGTCCCTACCACGGGGTCCCACACCCTCTGGGCAGAGGGTCTGGAGTTTTAACCTTTGATGTAGAGGGGATTCCACAAGGCCACGTGGCTGGGAGATGTGGGATACAGAGAGGTAGGTGTTACGTATTCATACCTATTTACATACACCTAAAATCGACATTTTGTGAGTGTGCATAGACACTTTTTAGAGGACTGTAAATGTGGCATGTGCATCAGTCTGTATAAAATGCCACACACTTGCACTGTGCGGCTCACCTAGGCCCACAGACCCTGATCACACCCCGTGCATATGATCATACACGTATGTATGTGTATGTGAATGTTTCCTGAAAGACTGTGCCTACAGCGCTGTGGGGAAGGCGGAACACTAGGGCTGCTGTGAGAACCCATTGTAAAGCACAAGGGCAGGGCAGGTGCTCGGGGTGGGTGCAGGCCCTGGCCCCACTCTGGAGGGGTCTGGGGGAGTGTGGATGGAGAACCTTGGGAGGCCGCACATCCTTGTGCATCCTACACAGTCCCGATGGGGAGGGGCTGTCTGGGGTGGGCAAGGGACCCGAGCATCAGTGAGGGGCTGGGCGGAGGGTGCCACTTAGATGGCTTTTCTCCCCAGACCTGGGGACTGCCCCCAGTGGGGATCCCTCTCCATTTCCTTAGGCTCCCTGTTTGCAGCTGAAGCAGAGAAGGAAAGCCTGGCCTTCAAGGCCCAGGGCTGTTCATCAGCACAGGCCTGAAAAGAGGGGCCGACTGCAGGGCTCAGTCCTCTGAGCTGGAGGAAGCCTTGCTGGCATCAGGGCCCCAGTGGGGCCTGCAGAGGGGCAGTTTGCCTAGAGAATGAGTGCGCCTGCTGGTCTGGAAACAGGCTGGTCTCGGCTGGAATCTGCCCTGGACATCAGTGCTTTCTGCTCAACTGAGCATTGCATAAGAATTGCATACATCATGGCAATATAGATATGAATGTATACAATTTGGAGGTCTCTGGTGGATCTGCAGATTGAGGCTTCCCGCAGGGCAGGAGGCCTGGATGATTTGCTCCAGCCAGCAGTCCTTGGGTGGCGTGGTGGTTGTGTTTTGTTTTTTATTTTTTTCCCCTTTGGCCATTTTAACTTTATCCTGTCGCTTGGCAGGCTCACCTCCGTGTCCCCAACTGTGCCCAGTACAGCTAAGGAAATGTTGAAGGCACCTGCTAGCCCTCTTGCTGAGGCAGGAAAACCGCCAACCTTGCCATGAAAATAACATTTGGAACCGTTAGTTCTGTTTTTTGTTTATTTAGTATCCTGCCAGTGATCATAACAATCTCAAAAGATGCCATTCATTGCAAGCCAGCGTTGAGCCCAGCGTTCAGATTCTATCATTTCATCCTCAGAAAGTTCCCAAGACGTGCCTGGTGTGCTGGCTTTGCCGATAAACAAACGGAAGCTCCCTGCAGCACAGTGACTCCTGCAGCCTGGCCTGGCCGTGTGAGGAAGGACAGGGTGGGGCTGACAGCAGCAGTGCAGTGCGGGCCTGTGCAGGAAGCACGAGCTCAGCTCCCAGGTCTGCCCTCTTGAGGTGTGACCTGGAGCAAGTTATCACACTTTTTTTTTTGCCTGGGTTTTCCATTTGCATAAATGAGGATTATGACAGTACCTACCTCAAAACATTGAAAATGCCTGCTCGGCCAAAACTACGGGAGTGAAGGAACAGACTGTGGTGGGATCTGCACAGTACAGGAATCTGACAGAGGACTCACTTTGTTCAGAACATGTTTCCTATAACAGGAGTTCCCATACAACAACAATAAAAACATGCACAGACTAATGAAAAGGGGGGCAAAATGCATTTGATTGATAACTCATTTAGAAATGAATGTGTGCAAATGATCAGGAAGCACCTTAAAAGGATAGCAATACCCTCACTCATCAGAGAAATGCAGATCAAAACCGCAGTGAGGCCTGGCTTCACATTTCTGTCCGCAGCGAAAGTCTAAGATGAAGATGACAGCACTGAATGTCATCAGGGATGTGGAGTCTCTCCTAGTACGGTGGCCGTGGGTGGGGGTGTAAAAGGATCTGACCACACCGGGGGAAAGTTTGGCAGTTTCGTAAGTGAAACCTGTATCTACCCTATGGAACACCCCTCCCCAGTGAAACCCGTATCTATCCTGTGGAACACCTCTCCCCAGCTTCCACTTTTAGGTACTTGCCTAAGAAAAATGGATGCATATGTGTGTGCGCGTGCACACACACATACACAAACGCAGATGTGTCCGATAATGCCCAGCAGCCTTATTCATCATAGCTCCACACTGGACACCAAAACAGAATACGGAGTCCAGAAATAAACTCACGCACTCTTGGTCAGATGAGTTGCGACAAAGGGCCTAAGGAAATTCAATTGGAAGAACTAGATATCCATGTGGAAATATAAAATGATCCCCAGTGCTCACCTTACACTGTACATACATGTTAATTTGAAGTGGATCATAGGTGTAAAGCTACGTAACTTTTAGAAAAAAAATCACAGGAGCAAATCTTCAGAGCCTTGCAGAAAGCAAAGGCTTTGGGAATCAACAGTGTGAACATCGAAAACAAAGGGAGAAAAAAAATTAGATTCCATCAAAATTAAAAACTTCTCTTTAAAAAGCACTTAATAAAATGGAAAGGCAAACCACAGATTGGGAGAATATATTTTAATACATATATGTGACCATATAGAGAACTCTCAAAACTCTGTCAGAAGACAAGCATCTCCCCTTCAAATTGGTCAAACGTTGAATAGACACTGTACCAAAGAAGATGTACAGATGGCCAGTCAACACATAACAAGATACTCCACGTCAAAACTCATCACAGAAACACCAGAGCAACACTGCAGTGCGGCACCTACTGTTACACACCCGCCAGGCTAGCTAGAATTTAGAAAGTCCAACAATCCTAAATGCTGAGGAGTACATGAAGCTGCTGTAACTGATACACTACTGGTGGAAGTGTATATTGTACAGCCGCTTTGGAGAAGCGTTTACCAGGTTCTTACAAAGTCAAACATGCACTTACAGTATGACCTAGCAATTTCACTTCGTGGCATTTATTTAAGAGAAATAAAAACATATGTCACAAAAAATCTTGTACACAATGTTCATAGCAACTTTATCCATAATATACAGAAACTGAAAAAAAACCTGGTGGTCAAATGTCCATCAGCAGATAGAATGTACAAAAAAAGTGTAGTATATCCATCCAATGGAACAGTACACAGCAACAAATAAGTTAGCTACTGATGCAAATGTCAACATGGATGGTTCTCAGAAATGTGATCTCAGCAAAATATACCAGACACAGGGGGCCCAGAGGTAAGGGAATGGAGTCAATGATAATTATTCTTCAGTCTTAAAAGTCTAATGATTTTTTTTTCTTTGGCTAGGCTTCAGACTTGGTTGAGACCTGTCACTTCCCTCTTCTTTCTGATTTGTCCCTTTTGGAATGCGGATCTTTGTCCTATGCTTCTCCAACCACGGTATTTTGGAAGCAGGTAATGCGTTTGGTTTTATAGCAGGAGAGGAATTTAGCTTCATAGTAAATCATACTTTGATTCTTCCGTATACCTGACATAGACTATATTTATGTAAACTTTTGGACTTAGGGTGTATGTTAGAATTGGTTAAGCTTTTGAGACTGTTTGGATGGGGTTCATATATTTTGAATATAAGAAGGACATCAGTTTCAGAGTGGCAAGAGTACAGTGTTGTGGACTGAATTGTCTTCCCCCCAAATTTATATTTTGAAGTCTTAATCCCCAGTACCTCAGAGAGGACTGTATTTGGAGTTAAGACCTTAAAGAAACAATTAAGGTAAAATGAGCTTGGGCACAGTGACTCACGCCTGTAATCCCAGCACTTTGGGAGGCCAAGGCGGGTGGATCACCTGAGGTCAGGAGTTCAAGGCCAGCCTGGCCAACATGGTGAAACCCTGTCTCTACTGAAAATACAAAAAATTAGCTGGACGTGGTGGCCTACACCTGCAATCCCAGCTACTCAGGAGGCTGAGGCAGGAGAATCGCTTGAACCTGGGAGGCAGAGGTTGCAGAGAGCTGAGATTGCTCCACTGCACTCCAGCCTGGGCAACAAGAGCGAAACTCCATTTCAAAAAAAAAAGTAAAATGAGGTTATGTGGATGTATGGATGGGCTGGTGTTCTTATGTGAGGAGGCAATTGGACACAAACAACACACAAACTCAGGGGTAGCCATTTGCAAGCCAAGGAGAGAAGCCTCAAAAGAAACCAGCTCCACTGACCCCTTGATCTTAGACTTCTAGCCTCCAGAACAGTGAGAAAAAAATGTGTTTCGTGTAAGCCAGCCAGACCCTGCACTCGCTTTGTTCTTATGGCAGCCCTAGCAAATGAATGCAGGTTCTAGAGCTTTGGTTGCTGCCAGTTTGGGGCTATTACAATTACGGATGCTGTGACCATTCATGTACAAGTCTTTGTGTGGACATACACTCTCATTTCTCTTGGGAAAATATCCAGGAATGGATTGGCTGGGTCACATGGTAGATTTATAACTTTTTAAACAGGCTGTTTCCCACAGAAGCTGTACCACTTTACATTCTCATCAGCAGTCTGTGAGAGTTCCAGTTGCTCTCTGTGATTGGACTTTTTTATCTTAACCACTTCACTTAGTATTTTATGGTATCTTATTATGGTTTTAATTTGTATTTCCTAATTACTAACAATGTTAACAGTATTGTTATGTGCTTATTTGCTATCGATATTCCTTCTTCGATTAAGTAAATGTATGTTAAAATTATTTGTTCATTTGTTTATTTGGTTGGTTGTTTTCTTATTTCAAATTATATATGTGTGTGTGTATATATAGATGTACATAGATATATATACATCTCTCTCTATATATATAGATGTAAGTCCTTTGTCAAATACGTATTTACAAATTTACAAATATTTTCTTCCAATCTGTGACTTGTGCGATAGGTGGACAGCTTCCAGTAAAGCCCCCAAAGATCCCTGCCTCCTGGTATTCCCACTGTTGTTTAGGCCACTCTCCTCAAAGGTGGGCTGGAGTCGGTTATTTTTCTGTAATAAATAGAATATGGCAAAGGCGATGGTATGTCTCTCCCAGGATTGGGGTGGTTTTGTGAAGACTGAGGCTTCTGATTTGAGTACTCTTTCAAAATTATGTCTCGAGGCCTTGAGATATAAGGAATGTCCAGCTTTTTCTAGCTGGATTTTGAAATTACTGTGGTCCAATGGCCCATCTGTGCCTCCCCTTCTCCCTGCCATCTACACTTTCTGAACAGGAATACCTGTAGATGTTATCCTGTGCCTGTCCAACCATTGTTGTGTTGGATGTTGGGATCAGATAACTCGTCTCTTTAGTTTCACAGTTCTCCAGATTGAGAAAAACTGGATTCAAGAAGCTGTAAGTGGGAAACTACACCTGAGAAGCCTCATCCACACCTGGACCTAATATATATAATAAACTTTTAGACTTTGAGTTGGTGTAATAATGAGAGAAAATTTTGGAGAATCTTGGTATGGAGTGAATGCATTCTTTATGGGGGAGAGAAATAAATCAAATGAATAAAATACAGCAGAAATTATGTACTGTTACTTCTGTTTTTGGACTATTAAAAGGACTGTAACTTCTGTCTTGAGGTTCTCTGTCTCTCTCTCTCTTTCTCTCTCTGTCATTGCTTATTCTGGAACAAGTTAACTTCAATTTCATGGGTCAGTCCTTATATGCTGCATAAGTGACCTTGGAAGTAGATTTTCTGAGGCCCGACCATGGCCAATGTGTGAGTTTGGAAGTGGATTCTCCACAATTGAAACTTGAGATGACTGCAGTCTGCACTGATACTCCAATCAAGAAAGACCTTGAGTCGGAACGAAGCTGCTAAGTTTCTCCTGTGTTCTTGACACAGACATTATAAGGCAATAGATGTTTTATTCTGTTCATCCCCTAAGTTTTGGAGGTAATTTGTTAAGCAGCAATAGGTAACTAATAGCACTGTTCTAGTTCCTTTTTCTTTCCATGTAAATGTAATAATTAGCTCATCAATATCCACAAAAAATGCCTGCTAGGACTTTGATTGGGATTACACTAAATCTGTAGATCAAATTTGAAATAATTGATATCATAAAAATGTAGAATATTCCAATTTATGAACACAATTTATCTCTCCATTTATGTAGGCCTTCTTTAATTTTTTTATTGTTTTATGATTTTCCATAAACTAAACATCCTTTGTTAAGTTTATTCTGAGGCGTTCCATTTCTTTGATTCTATTGTAATTGGTACTTTTAAAACATTCAAATTGCAATTGTTTATTGCTAGTATATAGAAATATTATTGATTTTGCTTGCTGATTTTCTATCCTGAGATTCTGTTAAATTACTTATTTTTCTAGGAGTTTTTTTTTTTTTTTAGATTTTTAAGAGATTTTCTATGCAAAAAATTATGCAGTCATCCTGGCCTACAGTGGCCAATTAGGTGAGACTCTGCCTCTGCTGAGCACCAGGACTCCAGGTTCTCCTGGGTCCTCTGTTACCACCCTGTCTGGTCCTCCTTACCCACAGGGCGGGACCAAAGCCCGGAAGTCCCTCAGGGGGCCCAGTGGGGCAAACAGGAGACAAGCAGAGGATCTAGGAGCAGACCCCAGTGGCCTCAGCAAACTGTCCTCCAGGCGCGATGTAAACTGCTGGGTGCAGAGCTCCTCTCTTGGACCAGCCCCTCCTGACGCAGCCCCAACATTCTGGCTGAGGAAAAGTGACCTAATGGAACAAATTCTTGATTTGCCGAACTTGGGGAACTGGATCCCTCAGCTGCACCCCAAGTTCTCCATCCAAGAGGCCCATGACCTTGGGCAAGTCACTCTTTCATTGTCATATACCCAGTAATTAAATAAGGTCATCTCTAAATTCTTCTCTGCATTTTTTATGGCCAGCAAACATGCTTAAAATTCTCTATTTTTTTTTCTCTTGAGACAGAGTTTCACTCTTGTCACCCAGGCTGGAGTACAGTGGCACATCTCAGCTCACTGCAGCCTCTGCCGCCCGGGTTCCAGTGATGCTCCTGCCTCAGCCTCCCGAGGAGCTGGGATGACAGGCATGCACCACCACGCCTGGCTAATTTTTGTATTTTTAGTAGAGACAGGGTTTCACCATGTTGGCCGGGCTGGTCTCGAACTCCTGACCTCAAGGGATCCACCTGCCTCAGCCTCCCAAAGTGCTGGGATTATAGGCGTGAGCCACTGTGCCCGGCCAAATTCTCTATTTCTAAAAAATTCAAAACAAGCACCTGCTTGAAAAAATCCAAGCTATGAAGAAGTGACTAAGTAAAAAGGGACCTTCCCACCTTTCCCTACAAAAAGTTAGCCCTCTTAACAATGAGGCTGACTCTGCAGGTGTGTGTGTGTGCACGTGAGTTTTACTTTTGTCTTTTTAAAAAAACGGATGACGAGATTCATTACCTCTTCAGTTTGATTGTTTTTTCACTTAACTCGATGCCATGCACATCTTAGTTTTTTCTGCCTTTGAATGGTCTATTGTAATTTATTTATGTATCATATTTATGGACCTTGGGGTGATTATTTTCCCTGTCATAAATGATATTGCAAAGCGTGTTCATGATGTTCTCATGGTAACATTCCCATAGGCCAGCAATTGACTTTCATGCCAGTTCTCTATTGCACTCCAAATAATTAGTGCAGCTTCTGTCATTGGCACATAAAAACATGGATTTGTCTCCCCTCACTAGTACGTAATATCACCAGTTTAAGAAATTTGTATGTATTGGGAGGTCGGGGTGGGAGGATCAATTGAGTCCAGAAGTTTTAGGCTATCTCTACAAAATTTTAAAAACTTAACCAGGTGTGATGGCATATGCCTTGTAGTCCCAGATACTTGGGAAGCTGAGGCAGGAGGATTACTTGAGCCTTGGAGTTCAAGGCTGCAATGCACTGTGATTGTGCCACTGCACTCCATCCAGCTGGCACAACAGCAAGACCCCAACTCTCAGGAAAAAAATGTATGCATCTAACATAGTGTGATGGTTAATTTTGTGTATCAACATGACTGGGCTACTGGGTGCCCAGATACTTGGTCAAGAATTATTCTGAGTGTTTCCGTGAAGGGGCATCAGATGTGTTTAACAATTAAATCCATAGCTAAGTAAAGTAGATTGACCTCCATAATGTGGATGGGCCTCATTCAATTAACTGAAGGTCTAAATAGAACAAAAAAGCTGACCCTTCTCCATGTAGGAGGGAATTTCTCCTGCCCAGCTACCTTTGAGCAGGGACATCTGTTTTTTTTACTGCCTTCAAACTCAAATGGAAACATCAGCTCTTCCTGGATCTTCAGCTTGCTGACTGCCAATCTGCAGACTTGTCAGCTCCAAAACTCTGAGTGAATTTCTGACAATAAATCTGTGTGTGTGTGTACATAAATATATGGACATATACACGATAAGATATACCCATAGATGTATAAGACACATATATTCTCTTTCTCCAGGGAACCCTAATATGCATGGTACCTCATTTTTAATGAACGTAACTGTATTCATTAGTGTGGCTGGTTGTCTTTTCTATACTACTGGGCCATTCGTGTTTCTACTTCTGTCATTTGCTCCTGTACATTCACACATTCTGTCTGATGGTGATGCAGTCCTGCTTGGGGACCATGACTGGAATCAGATGGGGACGGGAGGCTACGCCCAGGGAGTTCCTCCTTCCCTGCAGACCCTAGCCCCAGGCCCAGGCACACCAGCCATGTCACTGGGGTCAACGGCTTTGCAGAGTTGCTTTCTCACCCTGGGGCAGAGCTGTTTCCATTTGTTTTAGTTTGGGGCTTTAAAATTTCTACCTGACCTTATGCAGGAGTAAATCCTGGACTCCACACTGGGTCCAGTTCCCGGCTGGGCAAGAAAATTTTCCATGTAGTGCTCCATCTTTGCCGTTCCATTGTCTACTTTTTCTTTTGTGATACTTTTTCTTTTGTCTCACTTTCCCACTGGATAGCTGAGTTTCTTCTTATTGAATTGTATGAGCTCTTTACATAAAAGAGCCTTATGGGCCCTTTATACTCCTCAGTGTAAATATGTAAGGATATTTTTCACTTTCACAAATAAAATGGAGGCTCCCATTTTCTTGAACCAAGGGTAAGAGAAATATGGCATTTCACTTAACCACATGAAACACTTCAATACAACTTTAATGGTAAGTGCCAACTGACATGAGTTTAGAGTTGAAAGGCAAGAGAGAGAGGTGGAGACTGGGGTAAATGTCAAATAAAGGCTGTAACTACAGCTCGCCTCCAGCCAACTATTGCTGGCTATCAACACAGGCTCTGTGTTACTAGCTCTTCTGAATTTCCAAACAAAACAGAAGTGTTGATTTTATATTTTTTAGATACTGGAAACCAATTGAATATTTTATTTTATTTTATTTTTATTTCAATAGCATTTGGGGTACAAGTGGTTTTTGGTTACATGGATGAATTATATATTGGTGAATTCTGAGATTTTAGTGCACCCATCACCTGAGTAGTGTATGATGTACCTCATGTGTAGTTTTTTCCCGGCTCCTCTCCCACCCTCCCCCTTCTGAGTCTCTAAAGTCCATTATGTCACTCTGTATGACTTTGCATACTCATAGCTTAGCTCCAATTGATAAGTGAGAAAATATGGTTTCGGTTTTCCACTACTGTGTTACTTCTGCCTGCAGCTCCACCCAAGTTTCTGCAAAAGACATTATTTTGTTCCTTTTAGTGGCTGAGTAGTATTCCATGGTGTACGTATACTGCATTTTCTTTATCATAAGTCAGTGGACACTTCAGTTGGTTTCACATCTTTGCAACTGAGAATTGTGCTGTTATAAACACGTGTGCACAAGTGTCTTTTTCATATAATGGCTTCTTTTTCTTCGGATAGATACCCAGTAATGGAATTGCTGGATTGAATGCTAGATCTACTTTTAACTCTTAAAGGAATCTCAATACTGTTTTCCATAGAGGTTGTACTAATTTACATTCCCACCAGCAATGTCTAAGCGTTCCCTTTCTCCGACATCTGTGCCAGCATCTATTGTCTTTTGACTTTTTGATAAAGGCCATCCTTGCAGGAGTAAGGTGGTATCTCATAGTGGTTTTAATTTGCATTTCCCTGATGATTAGTAATGTTGAGTATTTTCCATATGTTTTGGCCGTTTGTATATCTTCTTTTGAGAAATGTCTATCCATATCCTTTGCCCACTTTTTAATGGAATTATTTGTTCTTTCTTGCTGATTTGTTTGAGTTATAGTTTCTGGATAGTTCTTTATTGGATGTATAGTTTGCAAATATTTACTCCCATTCTGTAGGTTGTCCATTTCCTCTGATGATTATTATAATTTTTTTTTTTTTTTTTTTTTTTTTTTTTTTTGCAAAAATTTTTTTTTTTATTTTTTTTTTTTGCTGTGCAGAAATTTTTTAGTTTAATTAGGTCCCATTTATTTATTTTTGTTTTTATTGCATTTGCTTTTGGGGTCTTAGTCATGAATTCTTTGCCTAGGATAATGTCTGGAAGAGTTTTTCCAACATTGTCTTCTAGAATTTTTATGATTTCAGGCCTTATATTTAAATCTTTGCTCCATATTGAGTTGATTTTTGTGTGTGGTGAGAGATAGATAGGGATCCAGTTTCATTCTTCTACATGTAGCAAGCCAGTTTTCCCAGTTCCATTGATTAAATAGAGTATCCATTCCCCAATTTATGTTTTTGGGTGCTTTGTTGAGGATCAGTTGTCTGTAGGTATTTGGCTTTATTTCTGGCTTCTCTATTCTGTTAAATTGATATATGTACCTACTTACCTACTTTTATACCAGTACCATGCTGTTTTAGTAACTATAGCCTTGTAGTGTAATTTGAAGTCTGATAATGTGATGCCTCCAGATTGGTTCTTTTTGCTGAGGATTGCTTTGGCTATTCAGGCTCTCTTCTGGTTCCATATGAATTTTTGGATTGTTTTTTCTAATTCTGTAAAGAATGATGATGGTATTTTGATGAGCATTGCATTGAATCTGTGGATTGAGTTGGGCAGTTTGGTCCTTTTCACAATACTCATTCTTCCATCCATGAGCATGGGATGCATTTCCATTTGTTTGTGTCATCTGTGATTTCTTTCAGCAGTGTTTTGTAGTTCTCCTTGTAGAGGTCTTTCACCTCTGGTTAGGATATTCCTATATATTTTATTTTATTTTTTGCAGCTGTTTTAAAGGGGATTATGTTCTTGATTTGGTTCTCAGCTTGGTCACAGTTAGTGTATAGCAATGCTACTGATTTGTGTACATTGATTTTGTAACCTGAGGCTTTACTGAATTTGTTCATCAAATCTACACATCTTTTGGAGGAGTCTTCAGGATTTTCTAGATATACAATCATATCATATACAAACAGTGATAGTTTGACTTCTGCTTTTCCAGTTTAAATTCCCTCTGTTTTTTTCTCTTGTCTGACTGCTGTGGTTAGTACTTCCAGAACTATGTTGAATAGAAGTGGTGAAAGAGGGCATCCTTGTCCCTGTTCTCAGGCAGGGGGATGCTTTATTTTCCCCATTCAGTATGATGTCAATTGTGGGCGTGCTTTTCATTATTTTGAGGTAGGTCCCTTTTACACCTAGTTTGTTGAGACTTTATCATAAAGGGGTGCTGGATTTTGCCAAATGCTTTTTCCACATATATTGAGATGATCATATAGTTTTTAATTCTGTTTATGCGATGTATCACATTTATAGACTTGCATATGTTAAAGCGTCCCTGCATTCTGGGGATGAAACCCACTCAATCATGATGAGTTATCTTTTTGATGTGCTGTTGGATTCAGTTAGCTAATATTTTGTTGAGGATTTTTGTATTTATGTACATCAGGGTCTATAGTTTTCTTTTTTTGTTGTTGTTATGCCCTTTCCCGGTTTGGGCGTCAGCGTGATGCTAGCGTCATAGAATGATTTAGGGAGGATTCCTTCTTTCTCAATCTTTTGGAATAATTTTGGTAGGATTGGTACTTTTTCTTTGAATGTCTGGTAGAAAGCTGTGAATCCATCTGGTCCTGGGCTTTTTTGTTGTTGTTGTTGGCAAAGTCTTAAATTACTGATTCATTCTTGCTGCTTGTTTTTGGTCTGTTTAAGGTTTCTATTCCTTCCTTATTTAATCTAGGAGGGTTATATGTTTTCAGGAACTTGTCTATTCCCTCTGGGTTTTCTCATTTATGTGCGTAAGGATCTTCATAGTTGTCTCCAGTAATCTTTTGAATTTCTGTTGTGTTGGTTGTAATGTCTCTAGTTTCATTTTAATTGAGCTTATTTGGGTCTTCTCTCTTCTTTTCTTGATTAATCTAGCTAATGGTCTATCAATTTTGTTTATTGTTTCAAAGAAATCAGATTTTTGTTTCATTGATCTTTTGTATTTTTTTGTTTGAATTTCATTTAGTTCTGCTCCGATATTTGTTATTTCTTTTCTTCTTCTAGCTTTAGGTTTCGTTTGTTCTTTTTTCTCCAGTTCCTTGAGCTGTGACATTCGGTTGTCAGTTTCTGCTCTTTCAGATTTTTTGATGCAGGCATTTAGTGCTATAAACTTTCTTTCAGCACTGCTTTTGTTGTATCCTGGAGGTTTTGATAACTTGTCTCAGTATTATCATTTAATTCAAAGAATTTTAAAATGTTCATCTTTATTCCTTAAGTAATTCCAGATTACTTACTTTCCACGTATTGGTATAGTTTTGAGGGTTTCTTTTGGAGCTGATTTCTAGTTTTATTCCACTGTGGTCTCAGAGGATATTTGATATGATTTTGATTTTTTAAATATATTGAGACTTGGCTGGGCATGGGGGCCCATGCCTATAATCCCAACACTTTGGGAGGCCAAGGCGGGTGTATTGCTTGTGCTCAGGAGTTCAAGACAAGCATGGGCAACATTTTTTTGGTAGAAAAAAGCAATATTTTTTCTACCAAAAAAAATAAAATTAGGTGGGTGTGGTGGCATGTGTCTGTGGCCCAGCTACTCAGGAGGCTGAAGTGGGAGATTTGCTTGAGTCTGGGAGGTGGAGGTTGCAGTGAGCCAAGATCTCACTACTGCGCTCCAGCCTGGCTGACAGAGTGAGGTTCTTTCTTAAAAAAAAAAAAAAATTATTGAGATTTGTTTTATGGCCTATCATATGATCTGTCTTGAAGAATGTTCCATGTGTTAATGAGAAGAATGTGTATTCTGCAGATCTCGGGTAGAATGTTCTGTAAATATTGTGAAGTCTATTTGTTCTAGCATGTCATTTAAGACCGTTGTTTCTCTATTGACTTTCTGTCCTGAAGATCTGTGTAGTGTTGTTAGTGGTGTATTGAAGTCTCCCACTGTATTGTTTTGCGTCTATCTCATTTCTTAGATCCAGTTGTAATTGTTTTATGAATCTAGGAGCTCCAGTGTTAGGTGCATATAAATTTAGGATTGTAACATCTTCTTGTCAAATGGATCCTTTTATCACTATATAGTGACAATTTTTGTCTTTTGTTGTTATTTTTGCTTCAAAGTCTGTATTGTCTGATATAAGAATAGCTACTCCTGCTCACTTTTGATTGCCATTTGTATGGAATACATGTTTTTCACCCTTTTCCCTTGGGTTTGTTTGAGTCATTCTGTTGTTAAGTGAGTCTCTTAAAGACAGCAGATATTTGGATTGTGATTTGTTGTCCGTTCTGCCATTCTGTATCTTTTTTTTTTTTTTTCCACTCTGTTGCCCAGGCTGGAGTACAGTGGTACAATCTCGGCTCACTGCAACCTCCACCTCCCAGGTTCAAATGATTTCTCCTGCCTCAGCCTCCCAGACCATTTGCATTCAACGTTAATATTGAGATGTGAGGTACTGTTCTCTTCATCATGTTAATTGTTACCTACATAGTTTGTGTGTGTGTGTGTGTGTGATTGCTTTATAGGAACTGTGAGTTTTGAGCTTTCAAGAGGTTCTATTTTGGTGTATATTAGGCTTTTGTTTCAAGATTTAGAAATCCTATTAGCATTTCTTGTAGTGCTGGTTTGGTAGTGACAAATTCCATCAGGATTTGTTTGTCTGAAAATGACTTCATTTCACCTTCATTTATGAAACTTAATTTTCTGGGATACAAAATTCTTGGCTGACAGTTGTTCTGTTTAAGGAGGTTGAAGATAAGACCCCAATCCCTTCTGGCTTGTAAAGTTTCTGCTGAGAAGTCTCCTGTTAGTCTGATAGATTTTCCTTTGTAGGTTATCTGCTGCTTTGTCATCCTGCTCTTAGAATTCTTTCCTTCATGTTGTCTTTAGGTAGCCTGATGACTATATGCCTTGGTGAATATCTTTTTTGCAGTTAATTTCCCAGGAGTTCTTTGAACTTCTTGAATTTGGATATCCAGATCTCTTGCCAAGCCAGGGAAGTTTTCTTCAGTTATTCCCTCAAATAAGTTTTCCAGATTTATTATTTTCTCTTCTCCCTCAGGAACACCAATTATTCTTGGGTTTGGCCACTTTACATAATCCCATATTTCTTGGAGACTTTGTTAATTTCTTTTGATTTTTTTTTCTTTGTCTGATTGGGTTAATCCAAAAGCCTTGTCTTCGAGCTCTGAAATTCTTTCTTCTATTTGTTCTAGTCTATTTTTAAAACTTTCCACTGCATTTTGTAATTCCCTCAGTGTGTCTTTCATTTCCAGAAGTTCTGATTAAGTTTTCTTGATATCTATCTCTCTAGAAAATGTTTATTCATATCCTGAACTGCTTTTTACATTTCTTTATGATGGTTTTCACCTTTCTCTGTTATTTTGAGTAGCTTAATAATCGACCTTCTGAATTCCTTACCTGGTATTTCAAAGATTTCATCTTGGTTTGAGTCCGTTACTGGAGAACTAGTGTGATCTTTTGGATGTATTATGTCACCCTGTTTTGTTACATTACCAGAGTTATTTTTCTGGCTTCATCTCATTTGGGTAGACTATTTCTTCTAATTATTCTTGAATTTATGTTTGGTTTGACTGTATTTCATTGTTTTTAAATTTCTTTTTTGCCCCTTAAGGATGAGACTTTAATGCTTATAATTAATTATAGCCTGATTCAGTTCTTGGTACTTTCAGAAGTGAGGCAGACTCTGAAATTCCTTGGTTATGGATGACTTCAGTGTCTTGGCTTTCTTGAACATGGGTTATAATGGTAATGAACTGGTCGTGTAGACAGACTTAGGACCTCCTGGTTAGCTGGAGTGGTGCAGGCGGAGGTGATAGCTGAGATTGCACAGCGGTTTTCTCCTTCCTGGTTGAAGTGTTATGCTACCAGGAGATGCTGTCCTGGACTGTGTTGATTGGCCTTCAGCCAGGAGGTGGTGCTTGCAAAAGAGCAGCAGTGGGATTTGTGCTCGCCTTAGATTGCACAGGGAGATACTCTGGTTTCTTAGGCAATGGGCGGGGTCGTGTAGCTCCCAAGAGATTCTGTCCCTTGTGTGAAGCTACCAGGGCAGGTGGCGGGGCAAAGCCAGGAGGGGGCTGGACAGGGCGGGTTTGCACTGATGCTCCCTGTGCAGGGTAAGCAGTAGCCCCTGTGGGTGTCGGGGCACGGGAGCGGTCCTCACGCTACGGGGTTGACGTTTCCAGGGGAGCGCTGCTGCCTCTGCGGCACAGTATAAGAGTTGTTCTAGGGATGTGTTTATGGCAGGCTGTTTGTGGTGTGCCTACCCCACATGTTCCCATCGGCATTAGAGTCGGATCCATTCCCCACAGGTCACTGCTCCTAGCCGGGCTGAGACTGATCCTGTCTATGTGGTTAATCTCTGACGCGTTCCACTGCCTGATCTCATGAAGACTGTTTCCGCCTGGAGGTAGCAACGCGCGCCTTCAAAGCGCGATGGGCCCCCTCCCTGTCGTTCTGCATAAGGTGGCGTCCGCGTCAGTCGCCCTGCACCCCGGCCCTGCGCCAAGGCGCCTGCACTCTGGGGCCCCTGCACCCAAGGTTCCTGCAGTCGGGGCGCCTGCACCCGCAGCCCCTGCACCCGCAGCTCCTGCACCCGCAGCCCTTGCACCCAAGGCTTTTGCACCCAAGGCTTTTGCACCTAGGGCTCCTGCATCCGGGTCCTCTGCACCCAAGGCTCCTACAACCGGGGCTCCTGCACCTGGGGCGCCTGCACCAAAGGCCCCTGAACCAAAAGCTCCTGCAGCTGGGACCCCTGCACCAAAGCCTCCCGAACCTTGAAACCTTCTTTTTACTCTCCCCCACTTGGGGATATGTCGTGAAACGCCCCATTGGGAGCTTCTTTCAACGTGAGACCACCCTGAACTTCTTGGCCATCCGCAGGTCCCTCGTGAGGCACAGCAGGAAACGACTGATCTGGGTCTGGGCCTGGGCTCTGGCAGTGCAGGAGAGGTCTCCCAACGCCGCTCCTACTTTTCCATCCCGCCACCCTCCCCAAGTCAGTTCCTGCTCCGGGGGGGTTAGGGCCTTCCTCCGCGTCCTCCTGGACTTTCGGGGTCCCCAGGGGTGTTGTGTATCCCAGAGGCAAGCTCCCCCCTCACACTCGCACTCGCAGCCCCTGCCTGACTCACAGCGTGGGCTGCAGCCTCCCGCTTCCTTCAAAGGTCCCTAGAACCCTGCGGTTTTCCCGTTCAGTGATGGCATCTCTTGTTGAAAAACATTTCACAAGGTGAATCTCTACACACTTGTGTCCTTCCAAGCGGGAGTGATGTGCTAGTAATGCCTCTAATCCGCCATGCTGGGGTGAAGATTTTATTTGTAATACTGTGTGGCCAAAGAAAATACGTCTTTGACCCAGACTCAGCCTGCAGGCTGCTGGTTTTCTATTCGTATCAGGGAGTATGTCGGCCCATGATGTACCAGCTCACAGACAAGGTCTGGAGGAGTTGCCGGTGACATCAGTGAGCACAACAAAAAGGCATTTTAAAAGGTATCAGCAGGTCATTTGCACCAAACAGGATAAATATTGTGTAAAATACAGATAAATGTATTAAGTACAGTTAGCATTACAGGAAATTAGACAATCACTTTTTATACAATAGGAGTTCTATAACAATAGGGAGAAATATAAAGAAAACTCATAGAACTAAGAGAATTTCAGAGCCAAAATAGGTTTAAAAAGTTTTACAATGGAAACAGCATGATGTGGAAAGGGATTCCTGGCGTAGAGAAAAGTCCTGAGTCCATCCTGGTTAGTGTAGAGAAGAAAGAAAGAGAAACTTCTTAGAGCCAAGTGAGTAGGAATGGAGGACAGATACATAAAATTCAATGTGAAGTTAACAAATTTTGAAAGACAAACCAACAATGGGAAAAAAGTGTTTTCAGAAAGATAGTAGAAGGGAATTTTATGGCATTGAAGAAAGAACCACACTGAGAATTTAGTTTTGGGGAAAAATTGATGCAGAAGCCAACTCTGAGATGTACCCTAACAGCATGATGGTGGTGATGAAGATAGAAAATTTAAATATATGCAAAAGTAGAGAGTACAGTATAATGCACCTCAAGCAGTCACCACTCAGCTTTCATAGCAACCAGCCGCTGGCCAATCTTGCATCCTCCCTACCCTACACCCACAGTCTCTGTAGTATTTTGAAGCAAATATTCGACAAATAAGAGTTTTATCTGTAAATATTTAGCATGCATTTCTTTAAAAAGACTGTTTCTCCTAAAACTATCTGCAATACCTAAAGAAATATAATTTCTTAATATCAAATATTCATCAGTGCTCAAATGTTCATTTTCTCATAAATTAAATGTAATAGATTTTAAAAATAGAGCTTGTTTTAATCAGTCAAAAATGGTTCACACTCTGTGACTGGTATAAGGCCCTTTTAATATGGCCTGACCCCTCTTGCTGTCTCCCTCCCTTCCTCCGTCTCCTCCTTACTTCTGAAGGAAGGAAGGAAGGAAGGAAGGAAGGAAGGAAGGGAAGGAGAGAAGGAAGGAAGGAGGGAGGGAGGGAGGGAAGGAAGGAAGGAGGGAGGGAGGAAGGAGGGAGAGAGGGAAGGAAGGAAGGAAGGAACATTCTTCTTTTCTGTGCTTTTCACATTATTATGGAAAGTTGGTACTATTAAGATTATAGTACCAAAATCTGACAAGGACAGTATAAAAAAAGAAAATACATGGTGTTCTTACTCATAAACGCATATGTAAATTTCCCTAACAAAATTTCAGAAAACGTAATTCACCAACATATAAAAATAATAATATATCCACAACCCAATTGTCTGTATTCCAGGAATGCAAGGTTTATGTTTGAAAATCAATTTACTTCACTCCTGTAGCAGAATAAAGAGAAAAATCATGTAATCTGAATAGATGTAGAAAAAGCACTAAAAAAATCAACATCCAGTCTAGAAGAGGCCCTGAGAGAGTCACTCTGCAGAGCTAATGGCACACATCTTTAATGGTGGACTATTGACAGCTTTGCCTTGAAATGGGAGCAAGACAACGTTGTTCACTCTCACCACTTCCATTCAATGCTGTGCTGGAATCTTAGCCAGTGCAGAGAGGCAAGAAGAAGAAATAATTATGAGGGTTGGAAAGAAAGAATTTAAAGCTGTCATTTATAACAGGTGATATGATTGTGTAGATAGGCGATCCATAATATGCAACAAAATTGTTAAATCCGATCATTAAATTAATTTTAATAATAATAATTAAATTAACAAAATATGAATTATTTTATATTTCAAAATTATTGAAATCAATAAGTTCATTTAGAAAGTTTGCTGAATAGCAGGGTAATGTAGGAAACTTGTTTTATATTTATGTATCAGCAACAACCAGAAAACGGGCATTCAAAAGTGACATCACTTAAACTAACATACAGATACAAAATATTGCAAAACCTCTTTGCTGCAAACATTTGAGAGAAGCCGAAGTAGTCTTAAATACCATGGCAGTATGTGCTATCTTTATAAACTGGAAAACTCAAGTTTGCATAGAGGTCAGTTCTCCTTAAACCAAACGGAGTTAATGCAATCTCAATAGTGTTTATTTGCGGAACTTAAGAAGCAGATCCTAAAATGTATATCAAAACGTGCAAAACCAAGTATGTCCAAGACATTCTTGCAGAAGAAAAACCAGCCAGAGGATTTGCTCAACGAGCTCCGGACTTAAATTCACAACAATGAAATTGTGGTAGTGCCATGAGGATAGAGAAGTATACTACTGAATAGAATGGAGAGCCTAGTACGATTCAACCCTGTGTTGATACAAACACCACATTTATGAAAAAGGCAGTCTATGGAAAAGTGGGGAAATCTAGGAAGGTTGGATCTCCGCATGTTAAATGGTGAGCTTTGACTCTCACCCCCACTCTACACGAAAGCAATTATGGGCTGCGTGTAGAGCTCAAGGTGAAGGCCAAACAGCGAAGGTCCTAGAAGGCAACACAGGAGACTATTTTCACAGCCTCCGTGCAGGGAAGGGCTTCTCAAATTTCACAAACAGGGAGTGGAAAGTACACAACACATCGGAAGCACTTGGTGATGGGAGCCACATGAAAATGGAGATGTTCTTCAGTGTGAAAAGCCAGACCACAGTGTGAGAAAGGAAAGGAATAAATAAATAGAGTATGATATACTTGTCTATACCTGCAACCTACACAACAGACAAACGAGGCATGGGCTTACTGTGTGAATAATCCTACAGGCAAATAAGAAAAAGACAACCCAGTAGAAATACTGGGTGTAGAAAAAGACGTGTAGAAGTGCTGCACAGGAGAGAATATCCAAATGGCCGATAAACATTTGAAAACACGCATCATCCTGTTAATCATCAGAAAAGGACCAACTAAAACCTTACAGTAATACCACTGCCTACCCATAACACTGAACAGATGGGCTGTTACCGGGGTTGTTGAGGACGGGAGCAACTGGAAGGGAATGTGAATCAGTACAAGTTTGATATTTTCTTCTGAAGTTGAAGATACCTAGCCTTACCTATGACTTAACTTACCCTCTGGAAAGTATCTACCCAACAGAAATGCACACACCGGTGAGCCAGAAGACCTGTCCAAGCCTGTAGCATTGATTGTGAGAGCTGCACATGGGGAAAAATGCAAATACCAATTCCTGAGGAATAAACAGAGTGTGATATACTTGTCTGATGGAATTCTACACAACCGTGAAAATGAACACACCACTGGTACATGAAACAACATGGATGTATCTCATGGGCCTATTTTTGCATAAGTATCATAGTCAAGGATGTCACTGTCACCAAGGCTATGGCAGTGCAGATCAGAGTCCACAGGAGCCTGGCCCTTTGCTGACCCATGGTCAGCTGCCACCACCTCCTCCTTCCTAAAGCAGCTCAGGCCAAACTGAAAGGAAAATGTCCACTGCACTTTATTTACTTTGCAGATACCTATTGATCCCCTGCTTTGTTGAGGGTCAGAGAGACGCCAGGATGAGTTAGAAATTCCCCTGCCTCAAATTGCTTGGGGTGTACTAGCAGCTCTAACCACCACCCACAACTTCGTAGCAAGGATTCACCTTGGTCTTGGTAGCCCGTCTTTCTTTCCTTGGTTCCTGACCTAGCTCTCTGGCTGCTTTTCCTCATCGCCTTTTCAGGTCAAACATTCCCTGAGCACCATTTAATGGTGGTGTCTTCTACCACGAAGGTGGTGTCCCCTTCCTTACTTAAGGGGTTCTCAATGTCACCGTTTGCTGGAATCGCCCAGAGAGCTTGTGAAGACGTGATCACCAGACCCCACGCTGAGGGTGTTTAATTCAGCAGGTCTGAGGCAGGGCCTGAGAATTGGCATTTCTAACCAGTCTGCAGGAGATGCTGATGATGCTGGCCCCAGAGGCCACGCTTTGAGAGCAGCTGCTAATTAAATCTCCAGCTCATGTCTCCCTTACCCTCAAGGTTCATAATTCCAAATGGCGATTGGTCACTCATATGGTTTGGCTCTGTGTCCCTACCCAAATCTCACGTCGAATTGTCATCCCCATGTGTCAGGGCAGGGACCTGTGGGAAGGATTGGATCATGGGGGCAGATTTCTCTCTTGCTGTTCTTGTGATAGTGAGTGAGTGAGTGAGTGAGTTCTCATGAGATCTGGTTGTTTAGAAGTGTGTGGTGCTTCCACCTTCTCTCTCTCTCTTCCCACCTTAGAAGGCACTTGTTTTCCCTGCGCTTTCCATCATGATGGTAAGTTTTCTGAGGCCTCTCAGTCATGCTTCCTGTTAAGCCTGTGGAACTGCGAGTCAATTAAACCTCTTTTCTTCAATAAATTACCCAGTCTCGGGTAGTTCTTTATAGCAGTGTAAGAACGGACTAATGCAGTAACTCCACCAGAACCCCAATTCATCGTGTTCAAAACTGTTCATCTATGTCCTTATGAAAGAACTTTCTGTCTGGGTTAGGGGTAGTGCCACCCACCAGCCACCCCAAACCCAGTCTGCTTTCCTCCTGGCAACATCCAATCCGCACCGCCTGCAAACTGTTCCACCTCCAACCTGCACCACCTCCAACCTTCACTGCCTCCAACCTGTACCACCTCCAACCTTCACCGCCTCCAACCTGTACCACCTCCAAGCTGCACTACCTCCTGACAGTCTCCACATTCAGTCTTCCTCCCTCCACCTCTCCTGTTTGGCTTTGGTTTTTTGTACCTGTCAATCGGGCAGCTGTCATGGTTTGCAGACGAGCTACAGCTTGTCCTTTCCCCGATTTGTTTGCCACACAGCCCCCTCACACGCAATTGAGTCAAACAATCTGTGATTCAGATTTGTATTGCCCCTAATGCAGACAGGCAATAACTTCCCCACAGTCTGCAGAATGCAGGGAAGGGAAGCCGTGGAAGGACCTTGCTCCACTACAAGTCTGCCCCAGCCTGGGGGACCATGCTCATCTGGAGCCTGCTCAGGACTTTCTTACTGCCCGTGTCATTTTGAATTCCATGTCTTTGTTTGCATTCTGCATTCCCACAGAACCATGAGGTCCCAAGGGCTGGAATTGGTCTAATTTATTTCTGCATCCCTGACAGCACCTGACCGTGGTGCTGTGCTCAGAAGCCTGGTGGTGCTGCTGGAGCTTGAGGAATGTGTGGCTGGTGACGAGAGAAGGGTGGTACTCCCTGTGCCCCTCTGTTTATAATGAAAAGCTGTCCCCTCAGTATAAATGACTCTGCAGACGAGGCCAGGGCTGTCCAGGACAGGAGAGTGGTCACTGCTCCACCTGTAGAGAGCAATCCCTGAGTGCTTACTGCATACTTCAGCCCTGCTGCCTCCTTATAGATATGAGCCCGTTCGACTCCTGGCAGCCATGACAGGTGGGCACCTTGACCTCACCTTTTCCAGGGGAGGTCATGACTCACCCAAGGCCACACAGTCAGGACCTGCTTTCCCAGGGTGACCCGGGCTCCTGACTCTGTTCTAGGCTGATGATGAGGTGGGCATGGAGGATCACCAGCCACTCTGCACTTCAGCTATGGCTTCCTGTGCAAGGAAGTGAGAGTAGGAAGGGACAGAGGTGGCACCTGGGGTCCCAGTAAGCATGGCCCGGCTGCTCCAGGTTCTGGCTGCAAGAAGATCCTGGGTCTCTGGTGGAAGAGGGGAGGGAATGGGCTCGTGCACCTTCCTCCTCACCTCATCCTGTCAGTCCAGTCTGGCAGCTGGTCAGGGTGCCTGCGCTTGGGATTACTGTGCTGGGGAAGAGCCTCTGCATCTGACAGGGCTGGGACTCGGGGCCTCTGGCAGCCAATTAGGTGAGACTCTGCACCTCCGCAGTGCACCAGCATGCCAGCTTCTCCAATATTTCTAATTTCTTAAAACAAACATTTGGTTTGTAAATTTTATATCTTTACTTTTTAATTTATATGTATATTATATGTATTTATTTTAATTATATATATTTATGT
>NW_016806331.1:2126213-2144072 GCF_001698545.2 Rhinopithecus bieti | reverse complement strand
TATTTATGTACATATTTATTTTAAATTTATATAGGCGTATTTTAAAATTTATATATATATATGTTTGAGACAGTCTTACTCTGTCACCCAGGCTGGAGTGCAGTGGGGCAGTCATAGCTCACTGCAGCCTTAAATTCCTGGGCTCAAGCGATCTTCCTGCCTCGGTCTCCCAAAGTGCTAGGATTACAGGTGTGAGCCACTGAGCTCAGACTTTATTTTTCATTATAAAGATATTTAAGGTTTTAAAATATCCTCTGAGTGCAGTTTTCGCAGTGTTTCATAGATTTGGTGTGAGGTTTTCTTATTTTGTTTCCCAGATAATTTATGATTCCTCTTTTGATTTTCCCCTTTGGCCCAAGGCATAGGTAGAAATATGATTCTTAATCTTCAAAAGTTACAATTCTTTGGTCCTTTCTAATAAATATTTTTCATTTGATTGCAGACGAGGAAAGACCCTTGTTTTAAAAATCATTATTTTTTGTAATTTATTAAGATTTCAATTTCACCTAGTCATGAGCCATTTCTGAAACATTCCACGAACAAACAAAATAAACTCAGCATATTATTTGTTCAAAGGATCCAAGGTTTCTATAAAAATATTTATTAAACAAGTTTATTGACTGGTTTATTCTTATTATCTGTGTCCTCTCTTATATTTTGCTGCCATATTTTCCAATTCTGTAAAATCTCTCCTATCTAATAGCTTTAACTTTATGCATTTGACTCAATTTTTGCTGCATAGAATTTTATGATCGCTATATCATATGCATGAATTTACCTATTATTATTGTCTAACTCTTTATCCTGTTTAGAACTTTTGCCCTTAAGTTTTTGTCTGCTATTGATAATCTCTCTCACTTTTTCTACAAATTTAGCTGCTATCTCTTCGCTAAAATAACAAAACATTGTTACTTTTAGCAGTTCATTTTTATTTTACTTAAGTTTCTTGTCCCTCATTATATAGCTGCCTTTTATTTTATCCCAACCTTATAGTCTCTGTCTTTTACTGGAGAATTCAATGCATTTACATTTTGTGTAATGACTTTGCATCTTACTCTCTATGTATTATTATTATTTTCTTTTTTGTTGTTGCTGCCCAGGCTGGAGTACAGTAGCGCAATCTCAGCTCACTACAACCTCCGCCTCCCAGGTTTAAACAATTCTCCTGCCTCAGCCACCTGAGTAGCTGGGACTACAGGCATGTGTCACCATGCCCAGCTAATTTTTGTATTTTTAGTAGAGACAGGGTTTGGCCATGTTGACCAGGCTGGTATTGAACTCCTGAGCTCAAGTGATCCTCCCGCCTCCCCCTACCAAAGTGCTGGGATTAGAGGTGTGAACCACCAAGCCTGGCCAATCTTACTCTCTATGTATTATTAATAATACATTGGGATACTTTACAGCAATGAAAATGAAACTTGCTGTAAGCAACAAAGAGATGAATATCCTAAGTACAATAATGAATAGAGGAAGGCAGACATGTAAGAATACCCACCATATGATTCCTCTTAGTTAAATTAAAGAACAGACAAAATTAATCTTCAGCATTAAAAGTTAGGGTAGTGACTAATTTTAGAGAC
Organism: Rhinopithecus bieti; assembly: GCF_001698545.2. NCBI lineage: Eukaryota > Metazoa > Chordata > Mammalia > Primates > Cercopithecidae > Rhinopithecus > Rhinopithecus bieti. The sequence goes on along the minus strand of NW_016806331.1, from coordinate 2,142,492 downwards.
AAAAAAGGGAAGATGAGAGGAATTCTGGATGATGGTATTAATTTTTCCTTGTCTGCAAGATAGTTTATATAGAGTGCTTAGTTTTTAAAAATTTATTGAGCTCTATATTTTGGTTTTATTCAACTTTCTGTTAAAATACCACCAACAGTGTAAAAGCATTCCTATTTCTCCACATCCTCTCCAGCATCTGTTGTTTCCTGGCTTTTTAATGATTGCCTTTCTAACTGGCATGAGATGGTATCTCATTGTGGTTTTGGTTTTGCATTTCTCTAATGACCAGTAATGATCAGCTTTTTTTCATATGTTTGTTGGCCATATAAATGTTTTCTTTTGGGAAGTTTCTATTCATAGCCTTCACCCATTTTTGATGGTTTTTTTTTTTCTTGTAAATTTGTTTAAGTTCTTTGTAGATTCTGGATATTAGCCCTTTGTCAGATGGATAGATTGCAGAATTTTCTCCCATTCTGTAGGTTGCCTGTTCACTCTGAGGATGGTTTCTTTTGCTGTACAGAAGCTCTTTAATTAGATCTTATTTGTCTGTTTTGGCTTTTGTTGCCGTTGCTTTTGGTGTTTTAGTCGCGACGCATTTGCCTTGGCGAATCCTTAAGGATCTAGAATCAGAAACACCATTTGACCTGGCAATCCCATGACTAGATATATACCCAAAGGATTACAAATCATTCTACTATAAAGACACATGCACACATATGTTTATTGCAGCACTGTTCACAATAGCAAAGACTTGGAACCAACCCAAATGCCCATCAATGATAGACTGGATAAAGAAAATGTGGCACAGATACACCATGGAATACTATGCAGCCATAAAAAGGATGAGTTCATGTCCTTTGCAGGGACATGGATGAAGCTGGAAACCATCACTCAGCAAACTAACACAGGAACAGAAAACGAAACATCACATGTTCTCACTCATAAGTGGGAGTTGAACAGTGAGAACACATGGACACAGGGAGGGGAACATCACACACTGGGGCCTGTTGCAGAGTGGGGGGCTCAGGGAGGGATAGAATTAGGAGAAATATCTAATGTAGATGACAGGTTGATGGGTGCAGCAAACCACCATGGCACATGTATATCTATGTAACAAACCTGCATGTTCTACACATCTATTCCAGAACTTAAAGTATGATAAAAAACATAAATACAAATAAAATAAAATATTATATTTAAATATATTACTTTTTTCTGATCTATGGACATGATCATGTTGTCTGTAAACAATGGTCATTTTGATTATTTTCTGAGTCCTGTTTTTGCTATCCCTGGGCCTTGCATTTATATTTTAGTTAGTTTTTAACTTAGTGCACTTGCTCAGAGCTCCAAAACAATGTTGCATTTAAGTGGCAATAGAAGGTGTTGCATCCTTGACTTGTTTTCAATTTTAAGGAAAATACTTTCAATATTTCAAAGTAGAAGTTTTAGGAAACTCCTATTCCTAGTTTGTTAAGAGATTTTTTCAAAATGAATGTTGAATTTCCCCAGATGCTTTTACTGAAGCTATTGAGATGATCCGATGTATTTTCTTTTTCATTCTGCTCATAATTTAAGGCACAAAATTGATTTTAAGTATTTAGCAACCTTGCATTTCTGATGTAAACACAAGTTGGTTGTAATATATGATATTTGTCTATATGTATATGTATGCATGTGAACACACACACACACACACACACACACACACAGAGTGAGACTTTTAAGACTTTTGTTTTTTTCCTTTCTTTGTTTCTTTTTTGAGACAGGGTCTTGCTCTGTCACCCAGGCTGGAATGCAGTGGTGCAGTCATAGCTCATTGCAGCTTCAACCTCCCAGGCTCAAGTGATCCTCAGTCTGCCAAATAGCTGAGACACAGATGTGTGCCACCATGCACAGCTTTTTTTTTTTTTTTTTTTTTTTTGAGAGAGAGACAGGGTCTCCCAATATTACCTAGGCTAGTCACAAACCTCTAGGCTCACGTGATCTTTTCATCTTAGCCTCCCAAAGCATAAGATATTTTTTTGTTTGTTTATTTGAAAAATTTTCCATCTGTATTCATGAGAGAGGAGGGCCTGCAGTTCCATAATGTCTTTGTCAGATTCAGACATCAAGATAATGCTGGCCTTATAAAATGAATTCATTAGCGTTCTTTCTATTTCTAATCGTGGGAATGTCATGGTCATGTTTCTTTCTTAAAAGTTCGGGAAGCTCATTGGCAGAGTTTTCTGGGTCCAGAATTAATACACATACAAAATTTTGTAATTTTGAATTTAGTGTCTTTGCTTTCTGTATAATCACTCAGCTTTTTAATTTCATCTTATGTTGGCTTTACTAAGGTTGCATTGCTGTAGAAATATTTGTCCTTTGCATCTAAATTTTCGGTTGATTTGATGTTGCTCATAACATCTTCTCACCACTGTTTTAACATCTGTAGTCTCTGTGTGATGCCCTCTTTCATTCCTGACATTGGTCACTGATGCTGTTTCATTTTTGCTTAATCCACTTGGCCATGTGTTTATCACTCTCATTAACCTTTAAAAAGAACAAATTTTAACTTGGTTGATCCTTTATATTGGGTGTTTATTTCTTATTTTATTAATTTATACTCATCAGTATTTCTTCCTTTCTACATTATTTGGGTTACATTTGCCCTTTTACTAATTTCTTGAGATGGAATGTCATTGAAAGAGATAGTTGTCTTTCATAAGAAGATATGAATTTTTTTCTGTTGTTGCTTTTAGATTTTCCATAAAAATTTAGTTTCCATAATCTTAACTGACATACCCAACTATCAGTTTTTGGTAGTAAATATCTTGAGGTTTCATCAATTTTGGAAAACTCTCACCTATTATTTTTTTCAAACATTGCTTCCAGCTCATTCCCTCACTCCTGCATGAAAGGACTCCACTCTTACACATGTTAAGCCTTGTTACCATATTATTCCCTATGTCTTTCCTTTCTACTTTTTCAGCATTTTAAAATTCTTTTGTCTCTTCATGCTTAAGTGTGGATATTTTCTTTTGATCTATATTCCAGTTAACTAATTCTCTCTATAGCTACATCTAATCTGTTGTTAAACTGATTCACTGAGTTCTTAATTACAGTTACTTTATTTTTTAATTCCTGGAACATACTAATCATACTTATTTTGAAGTACATGTCTGAAGGATTCTGTGAATCTGCTTCTAATGGCTACTATTTCTCCTTGTTTTTTGTCATTTTCCTCTGAGACTGGTTATTTTTGATTATATACCAAATATTGTATATCTTAAAATGTGTGGATAATTTCAGGCTCTGGATGATGTCAGCATCCAGACAAGCAATCTCTGACCACACTAATTCAATCCGAAATTGATAAGATTTGAATTTGGGAGATAGTGTGAAACCTTGTGAAAGCTAGTCTGCTTTTAGTTTACTGCTACTTCTAGGCTATTGCTCTTCAAACACCCTTCTATTAGGTGCCAATTTTTGTTCACTAAACCCATGAATGCTAGTTACTCTTCAGCACCTCAGTAGCAACTTTAGCTGTTGCCAATTTTCACAAAGGAAAAAGCCCAGTACATTTTATTCTCACCTATCTTGGTTTCATCTACATTTCTATCTCAGTCCCCTTATCATTGCTATCCTAGTCACTGTCTAATTATTTTAAACAATGTAAAAATATATTAAAATATTTCATATTTCATCAAGAAGGTTTGTGTAAAGTAGTTCTTTTTTTCTATTGCTAGGAAGAGAATTCCTGTTTTATCATTTTCCATTCTTTTCTTTTTGAACTTTCTGTGTCATTTTATTTTAAATATATCTCATGTATAAAGCATCAAAAACAAGTAGTTGCTTGTTTGTTTGTTTTACCATTCTGGGAGCCATTTCCTCTGAATAGGCTAATTTACTACATTTATCTTTGTTGGGCTTTTGATATTTTTAAATTTATAACATATATTTTCTTATATTTTGTGTTGGCCATCTTACTTACCTCTTTTCTTACTAATTTGTGTACAAATCATTGAGTTTTACTTCCACTTTTATTCTCAGTATTTGTATATTACACATTGATTTCTATTTTCCAGTAGTTACTCTTACATTTTAATATACATGTTAAATATAAACTTTGTATTGATGTCTGGAGTGAATCAGAATCTCCATTTCTCAAGAAACTCAGAACATTAACATGATCTTCCCCTTAGACCACCACCCTAATATTAACATCCTTCCAGCAGCTTAGATTTAAAAATATAAACATTGTATTACATTCTGTATCAAAAGTCATGAGGCTTAAAATATATTTTACTTTTAGTTTTCACAATGATTTCTTTTACCTGTTTTTATCTTTCTTGAAAACATTTATTTTTCTGGAACACACCATGTACAACTGTCTCATCGTTTATTTGATAAAGGGGATGGACCAGAATCTTGTCTTGTGACATCTTTGCCACCCATCTGGGGATATACCTCTCTCTGCCTCCAGTTCCTGCAAAGTATCACTCTTCAAACCTGTGGATAGGCACCTTCCTATACGCTATGAGAAAACTGGGGAGGAAATGGCTGATCTAGACTGGTCCAAAAGTAGCTCCCAAGAGCATTACCTGGTGAATGGCCCGGAGTCTCTTCCTGTGTCCTGCATCTGTTCATACAGCCCAGCCATGCCTATCCCTTAGCAATCTTCTGTATACGTTTGGGGCTTTGTACTGTATTACTTACTCCAGAGATTTTTTTTCCTTTCTGAAGAATTCTTCAAAATGCCTTCTTGCTGATTACATTCTTTCTTGATTTTCCAAATTATTATGGATTTATTACATTCAGAAACTATCTTTTGTATTATCTACTGAGATCTGGTGTGGGAGAGAGAAAAGAAAATATGCATATTCAGCCATCTTGATACAATACAGCTTTAATTTGTATAATGACATAATCAATGACACGTCAGCCAATGTCAGTCAAGTATTTTGATTTTTATTATGAATTTTTTATTACCTTTCAAATTAATTAAAGCTGTCCTTTGCTATCTGGTCTCTATTCTAGCCCTATCAGAAGTGAGTCAGCCATCACATTGAATTGTTTACTAAGAATCCCAGAGCTAATTTTTTGCAACCCAAAAGTAACATACTCCCCCAGGGTTCTACCTTCAAACTAACTCTGCTGCTAACAGGCTTGAAACTCTTGCCTCATTAAAGAGTTTCTAATGAGCTAATCAAACATGGATAGAGTTTGGCCAAAGAAAGGCCCTTGGAGAATCTGGATTCTGAGACACAAAAGAGAGGGAAGTAAACCCTGGAGACCTCAGCCTAGAAAACAGGATCCTAATGAGCTGGGCCTGGCTGGCAGCCAGTTCAGTGAGTACATGCAGTCAGACAGCAGATCATAATGAGCCTGGACTTTTGGCCCCAGCCTCTAGTGAACTAGGTTGGCCATCTGCATCCTCTAAGGGATTCAAGTTGCCAAACCACCCACATCTGCAAAGGCAGGTTTCACCATCCATAGGCCCAGATGAGCAACCCATCCCCACGCAAAGCTCCTCCTTTGTCTAAACCATCAAAACACTGGGGTCCACATAGCTCAATATCTCATGGGACTAGAATCGGAGAACCTGGAAATACTCAAAAGTTCATTTAGTCCAATCCCATCATAAAATGAAGCCTAGACAAACTAAAATTTTACAAGCTGTATGCATTTTACAAGCCACATAAATTCCAATGTCAATCATAAACAGAAAAGGTGCAAAAATGACAAACGTTAGAAAAGAACAATGAGGTGGGATTTTGTTTTCAACCAGATGTTGACATTTATTATGAAAGTAGTGATTTTTGGCACTGTTGGCTGCCTAGAAAGTCAGCCATTTCATCTGTTATCAAGTGATGAGCATCGCCACCCTTCCATGACAGAGACCAGACATGCAGATGCTAGCGCTCCATCCCTCTTGCAGCTGGAGTACCCATATTTGATGCAGTTGTGATTCATCTTTTGGAAATCATCTGGGAAATACTTTCTTCATGACTAAAAGAGACCGTAGGGCAAGATACACTCTGTAGAAGAGATTAATGGCTGTCCTTTAACACTGATTTCCTTGTGTGGTGTTGTAATAGAATCCTTGTTGATAGCTGTTCCATATTCACCCAGAATAAAGACAGGAGCTTTCATCCTTCTGCAAAACACTGTGGCCGTGTAGCCAAGTTGTGGTTAAAGTAGTATAGCCAAAGTGTCACACAACAGCATCCCAGAACCTTCCTAAGACACAGCATGGTATGTCTGCTGCCCTCTCATTTTTCTCTTCCTTTATCCTGCTATTTATTAGGCAGATGTCACCATGTGGAACCAGGACTTCAAGTTCAACATTGGTGGAGCAAAATGGCAGAAGGAATGTGAGTTACCATCATGCACCAGTGCTGCACCACCTGCCAGGAACTTCACATAAAATAAATGACCCTGGCCTGGCGTGTTGGCTCACGTCTGTAATCGCAGCACTTTGGGAAGCTGAGGCGGGTGGATCATGAGGTCAAGAGATTGAGACAATTCTGGCCAACATGATGAAACCCCATCTCTACTAAAAATACAAAAATTAGCTGGGCATGGTGTCACGTTGCAACTACTCGGGAGGCTGAGGCGGGAGAATCGCTTGAACCCGGGAGGTGGAGGTTGCAGTGAGCCAAGATTGTGCCACTGCACTCCAGCCTTAGCAACAGATTGAGACTCTGTCTCAAAAAAAAAAAAAAAAAAAAAAAAAAAAAAAAAAAACAGAAAATGACCCTTTCTTTTATTTAAGCCACTGTTGTTTGGGTTCCATGACTTGCAGCTACTCGAACTGTAAGTAACAGGACTTTTCTCCACGTGCCCTTCCTTTCTGTCTGTGGCTATGTGGGAGTGAAGTATGATGTCCGGAGCTACAGTAGCCATCTTCATGCCATGAGTCAGCCACCCTGAGCATGAAAGTCAACACTCTGAGGGGCGGCGAGGAGGAGGAAGGAAGAAACCTGCATCTCTGAGCACTTGAAGCAACCTTCAGACCAACTAGTCCTGGGCTTGTTATGCATGGTAATAACACTATTAATTTTAAACTACTTTTAGTCAAATATTGGTTACTTTCAGTCAAAAACATCCTAAACGAGTCAGATATGTTAATTGAAACTGAATTGTTAGTGGAGAAATAGACAAACAGATCAGTAGAACAACCTCTAGAGTCTAAAACAGATGTTTATAAACATGGGATTTCAAATCAGTGGAGTTTGGGGCAATAGGCTTTTACTTGGGGAAAAGTTAGAATCCTACCTCACATAATACAAATATTAAACTCCACATGGATTGAAATCAAAATGTAAAAGTAATATAAATAAATAGAAGAATATTTTTATGGTCTTGGAATAGAGAAGTTTTTTTTTTAATAAAGCTACAAATCTTAAAGGCAATAAAAAAAATTTAAGCTTCTCTATAATGAAGGACACCAGAGATGAAGTTGGTAGATAAATAGAAAACCTGGAAACAATATCCAGAACATGCCAGGTGAGTGAAGAATAATTATTGGGATATATCAAGAGTTCCTACACATCAATAAGAAAAAGGTTTTTAAAAAACTAACTGGAAGCTGGGCGCAGTGGCTCACGCTTGTAATCCCATCACTTTGGGAGGCCGAGCAGGGTGGATTATGTCAGGAGATCGAGACCATCCTGGCCAACATGGTGAAACTCCATCTCTACTAAAATACAAAAAATTAGCTGGGCGTGGTGGTGGGCAACACCCACATACTTGGGAGGCTGAGGCAGGAGAATTGCTTGAACCCAGGAGGCAGAGGTTGCAGTGAGCCGAGATCGCACCACTGCACTCCAGCCTGGTGACAGAGCGACTCCATCTCAAAACAAAACCAAAAGCAAAACTAAACTAACTGGAAATGGACAAAGGTTAGAAACGCACAAATACAGGAGAGAAAATATAAATGAATGATCAACATGAAAAGATTGTAAATCTCAATGATAAACGTCAATTATCCGGGAACAAACTATGAGGTTAAATATGCTTAACCTCAATGAAGAGACGTTAAATTCCAATGATTGGGGAAAATAAAACCCGAAATAGTTACGTTTTGTTCATAAGTTTGTCAAACATTAAAAGGATCGCTGGCACCTGGTTTTTGATAAGAATGTCATCTTCACTTGGCTATCTCAGAGATCTTTCAAAATGGACCTATCCAAAAAATCCGCTATTAATCTTTTCTTCCCAATCTCTTATTTCATTTCTGGATCTTCCATTCGTCACTCAAGCCAAAAACCTGAAATTCTTAAAAAATTATTTTCTTTCTCTTACAATATCTAACTTATTTCCAGTCTTAACCTGCATCATGAAGACATTTAAAAGTGAAAACAAAGCCCAGCACATTAGCTCCTGCCTGTAATCTCAGCACTTTGGGAGGCCAAGGTGGGCAGATTGCTTGAGCTTAGGAGTTCGAGACCAGCCTGGGCAACATGGCAAAACCCCACCTCTACAAAAAATACAAAAATTAGCTGGGCATGGTGGTGCACACCTGTCGTCCCAGCTACTTGGGAGATTGAGGTGGGAGGATCGCTTGAGCCCAGGAGGCTGAGGCTGCAGTGAACTGTGATCATGCCACTGCACTTTGGCCTGGACAACAGAGTGAGACCCTAACTCAAAAGAAAACAAAACAAAAGAAAAGAAAAGTGAAAACAATAACACAAGTTTTAACATATGTAGGATAACTTCATTCATGTTAGAAACATTCAATACATACCCATGTGAAAATCAATGTATATAAATGCAAAGGGAAAGAACTGGGTGATGTAAGTCTGTTTACATCACTTACCTCTGATAAGCGTAATGGGGGAAGGACAAGGTAGATTGGAAAGTAAGAGGGGGCTTCAGTGTCTCATTTCTTATTCTTATATGTTTATAGACTTCTTTCCACGTGACTGTGTTCCCAAGAAATAAGCTGAATCAATAAACTTATTATTTTAAAAAATATACAGAACTACACAGAAAGCTATAGCTATTATGACAATGCCCCATAAATACCCAAACCCATTTTCCAATTTTACTTATCTGTTCTAAACACTTTGTTGCATATTCTTCCAGATTTTATATTTCTGGGTGCCTATCTCTGTGTCTGTCTGTTATTTTCTCCCACTCTTCTTCTGATAGATTCACAGTTTTTCTCTGTATGGGTGGACTACAGTTTATATGCTTTATTTAACCAATGTCCTATTGAAAGATTTTTTTTTTTTGGCAGGGTCTCATTCTGTCACCCAGGCTGGAGTGCAGTGGCCTGATCTTGGTTCATTGCAACCTTTGCCTCCCGGGTTCAAGTGATTCTCCTGCATCAGCCTCCCGAGTAGCTGGGATTACAGGTGCACATCCCTATGCCTGGCTAATTTTTGTATTTTTAGTAGAGACGGGGGTTTCACCATGTTGGCCAAGCTGGTCTCGAACTCCTGACCTCAGGTGATCTGCATGCCTCAGCCTCCCAAAGTGCTGGGATTCCAGGCGTGAGCCTCCATGCCCGGCCCCTTTGAAAGATTTATAAGTTGTTTCTTATATACTTATAATTTGTTTCTTATATTTCCATTGTTTCCTAAGGGACTGCAACAAAACTCTGTCTGCACCAGAACAATGATTTTTGGAGGTGAGATTCATAATAATAGATGAAAAGTGTCAGAAGATAGGTTCCTTTTTCATGGACTGATAAATTATCCTCCAAACATGAAATGCTAATTAACACTTCAAAGTGCTGAGTTGGCCTATTTCCCCACAACCTGTGATGATTAAATTTAATTCATATTTTTGAATTTCAGCTACTCTGACAGGCCCGAAGAAAAAATGATACTTCAGTGTTATTTGTCAAACCATATTCACTTAATTTTGAGTGATGTCAATCATATTTTCTTGCATTTCTTGGCCACTGATAATCCTTTTTTTGAAGTTTTAATTCATATTCAGTGTTTATCTTGGAATACAGAAGCTGTTGGAAAGTTTACCTCTCATAAATCCATTTTTTTTAATTACTAGAAATTTGACCAAATGAAGCTTGACTTGGGATAAAACATCAATTTAAGGAAAATAAATGTTCAAGAAACACAACAGTGAATAGTGAATTCAGAGGCAGAACTTCCAAAATGGTGGCGTGAGGGTTTCTGTAAACCTGATCCTCCAGGCCAGGTGCAGTGGCTTATGCCTGTAATCCCAGCACTTCGGGAGGCTGAGGCGGGCAGATCACTTGAGGTCAGGAGTCTGGCCTGGCCAATGTGGTGAAACCCCCATCTCTACAAAATATATAAAAAATTAGCTGGGCAAGGTGACAAATGCCTGTAATTCCAGCTACTTGGGAGGCTGAGGCAGGAGAATTGCTTGAATCCGGGAGGTAGAGGTTTCAGTGAGCCAAGATTGTACTCCAGCCTGGGGGACAGAGAGACTCTGTCTCCAAAAAAAAAAAAAAAAAAACCTCCAAAAAAACCTCCATTAAAGTAACCAGAATACTGGCAAAATTATCAAAGTCAACTTTTTCAAAATTCCAGAAATTAGCCAAAGTTTATGACACTCTGAAAAGTGTTTACTAAAGAAAAAAATGACTGAAACTTGGTTAGCATAGCAAGGGCTATGGCGTTTTAACTTGATATCTCTCATCTCATCTTTCCTACCACCATGATATGGTAGCCTTGAAAACCAGCAGCCTTACAGCCATCAAAAGGAGAAGGTTGGTTATGAAACTTCTCAAGAAGCCTCAACCCTAGAGCATTGCCACCGTGACCTACAGTTCCCTGAGGAATCCATATTTATGTCATGGCTATTGGATCTGACCCAGAGAGCTAAGCTGTACCCACAGGGCATTGTTGATGAGTCAGTAGCAATTGTTTACCTTTGCAATTGCCTAATGCTGCAATATCATTATTTCTAGGGCAAAAAAATTAAAGGAAAGATATGGGGTGTAAGATATCCAGAGACTTTGAAAAGCTCCTATATATTCCTGGGGATCTCTAAGTCTGCATACAAGCATATGTCTGCATACCTGCCCAGGAAAGACTAGAGCAGCCCCGTCAGTCACCTCTGACTGACCTTGAGGCCCTGTACAAGCAGAAAGTAAAGGTTAAGACAGATTTGAAGGAGTGACCCCAAACACACACAGATATCCTTAGGAAAGGGTGGCTGATGGCATTTAAGAAAATCTAAATGAACGTTGACTGACAAATAAGTCAAGGTGAGTCAAGGGTGACTCTTAGAAAGCCAAGCTTAAAAATAAAAACCAGAATTCAAAAAATATCCAGAGGTTTCAGTGGCCATAAACTGCAGAGAAAACAGACTCTAAGAGTAATCTGAGGAAGGTCATCAAACGAACAAACAGCAACAAAACCACCTACAACAAACCAAGGGTGGGCTTATTCCAGCGTTGTCACATTATATTATCTAAAATGTCAATGTATCAATGAAAAATGATGAGACACAAAGAAACAGGTAGTATGTCTCACACAGAAAAATACAGCAGTCAGTTAAAACTGTTCTTAATGGGACCTAGATGGTGGTTTGTCTAAAACTTACTAGACAAATGCATGAAATCAGCCACTGCAAACATGTTCAAAGAACTGAGGAAAATCATGTTTAAAGAATTAAAGGAAAGTATGTATAATGATGTCTTATCAAATAGAAAATACCAATACAGAGATAGAAATTACACATCATATTATTATATATAATACACATTATATATAAAGATATATATGTATATGTACATTCACAAATAGAAATTTTGGGGACAAAAAGTACAATAACTGAAATAAAATAATTTACTAGAGGTGCTCAACTATAGAAAAAAGAATCAGCAGACTTGAAGATAGGTCAACAGAGATTATTCAGACTAAGAAACAGAAAGACTAGAGAATGATTCAAAATAATCAGAGCTTCAGAGACTTATGGGACACCATCAAGTGTACCAACCCATGCATACTAGGAGACCCAGAAGGAGAGGAGCAAATTAAGCATGAAAAAGATTTGAAGAAATAATGGCGGAAAACATCCCAAACTTGATGGAAAACATTATAAATAGAAGAAGCTTAATGAATTTCAGTTACAATAAATCCAAAGGGATCCACTCCTAAACATATCATAGTCAAACTTTCAAAAATAAGAGAAAGCAGCAAGATAAAAAATGACTCCTCATATATCTAATACTCAATCAGATTAATGCCTAACATCATCAGAAATGATGAAGCCAGAAGGTAGTGGAATAACATATTCAAACTGCTGAAAGAAAAATTATATAACACTGGAATAACCTAATCTAACACTGGAATAACATGAAAAATGGCATCTGACTTTTCCTTGTACACAATGGAGGTTAGAAAACAATGGAATAACATTTTTAAGGTACTGAAAGGAAAACACTGTCAACATAAAATTCTATGCCCAGCAAAAATGTTCTTCAAAATGAATGCTAAATGAAGACATTATTAGGCACAGAGAAGCTGAGATCATTTGGAACCTTCAGACCTGCACTAAGAGAAATTCTAGAGGAAGATCTCCCAGCATAAAGAAAATGATATTAATTGGAGCCCTGAATCTTCAAAGAAGGAATAAAGAGAGACTTGAAAGGGTAAGAGTGAACATACAAGCAAAGATAAAAGAATTTTTTTAGAAAGCATAAGACAAAAATGTAAAAAGTTCAGGAGGGGAGTAAATGAAATTATACAAATGTAACATTTCCATATAGTTCATCTTATAGCATAATATTAATTGAAGATAGACTGTAATATGGTAAAGGTGCATATTTCAACTTCTGGAATAACCCCTGAAACTAACTGTATTAACTTCCTATTTCTGCTGTAACAAACTCTATTATCTTACAATTCCAGAGGTCATAAAGTCTAAAACAGGTCTTATGGAGCTAAAATCAAGGTGTGAAAAGAGCTGTATTTCTTCTGGAGTCAGTTCAGAAGAGTCGGAGTTTTCCTGCATCAAGAGGCTGCCCACATACCTTGGCTCTTGGCTGCATCACACTGGCTTGGGTTTCCACCATTACATCTCCTTCTGTGATTCTTGCCTCCCCCTTCCATATTTTAAGGGTCCCGTGATCACATTGAACCCACCAAGATAATCCAGGGTGATTTTCCTATCTAAGGATCCTTATCTTAATCACATCTGCAAAGTCTTTTTGCCATGTAGGGTAACTTTAGCAGATTCTGGAGATTAAAATGTGGACATCATTAGGGGATTATTATTCTGTCTACCACACTAACAAAATAAATGTAGCTAAAATATCAATATGGAATATAAAGCAGAACATTTTTAAAGTGCATAATTTATCCAAAAGAGGAGAGTAAAAGAGAAACAAAGAAACAATGAACAAAGGAAATAGAAAGACATTAAAATGGGAAACTTAAAATATGTCATTTATTATATTAAGTGTAAATTGAGTAAATACTTTAAATGAAAGAGTTAACTTTATTTTTAAAAAGCATTTTATAATTTTAAAATATGTACCTTTGCTTTAAAGAAGCAAATTGTTTTGAAACAATGACGTTGAGTGCTGTTGACTAAACTTCTCTGTGCTGAATTCAGAGAGGCCTGTCTCATTTCCTTAGTGGTTTCTTGACCTCTAATAGGAACAAGCATCTTTCTCCTCAAATATCCATTGCAAAGGCTGAAGAGTATTAAATTAGCATTTTCCCTTTCCCAGGAAGAATGGGGGATATAGGCCAAGCAAAGCAGAAGAATTTTCCAAAGATGCTTGACTGTTGACAGGTTGACCAGTCAAAATAATTTTCATCCTATAATTAGCTCTAAAACTCAAAGACTAAATAAACAAACTAAAGTAATCCTTATGGTTAATATTGGTATTGCATTGCTTAGAAGGAAAGCTGTTCCAATAGAATTCTCTCTTTTTCTGAGAGCAGGAAACTCACAGAGATCCAAGGAACATTCAAATTTAGCAAAAGGTTATTTCAGAAAGGTAGCAGAAAGGAAAGTTAGTGGAAAGCAAATCACCTCAGACATTTTGTGGTGCTTATCCATAATTTTGCCAGCATGGAATGCCTTACCTTTCTGAAAAATGCCTTCCCACAACACTGTGTGGTTTGAATGGATGCTGCCGTCTTCTGACACGTTTGGAATCTTTGTCACTTTGCCAGAAGAAGGTACCTAACAGCAAGTGGGACCTAGAGGACTTCCTTGAGATTTTTTGAAGCTGATAACCAGACGAGCAACCCACAACCCCCTGAGGAGGTGAAGCAGGATAAACGAAGCATGGAAACTGTTGGCAACTTTTTTGCTGTATAGAGAAAGACCATCTGGGGCAAAAAAGGCCAACTGATTAACAGACTGTATGAAATTCGAACATCCCTTGAGCCTTGTACCCGGGTACCCTTGAGACCAGCTGATCACCTGCTCTGCCTGCCCTTCCAGAAACCTTCCAGCAAATTCCTATTCTTCAATGGCTTAGTTGCAGTTGGAATCCCTTCCTTTCCAAGGTAGAATATATGATATTTTTCTCATGAGCGACTCTTCCCCAAGACAGCAAATATTTCTCTCCACCTCAGAGTGACTCTTTTCCAAGTAGTTAGTAGTCATTCAAATTAGAGCTGAAGACCTCATACTATGATTTGCCTTTCTGATGTAATGTTTACTTTCTAGTTTCTGAGCTCATAACTGACAATCACATTCCTTTTATTTGCAGCAGGATTTCTAGATGTTGCAAAAATCATTAATGAGTTTCTTTGATTTAGGCAGTTATAAAAAGTGAAAAAAATTAAAATGGCCTTTTTTTGTCTGTGTCAAGGACAACCAATATTGAAGATGACTGGAATTGTAATAATAGTATGCCAATAAATTCAACAACTTATTATTTTTAAAATAGAGCCAGTGTCTCCATCACCTAGGCTGCAGTGGCACAATCATTACTCACTGCCACTTTGAACTCCTGGGCTCAAGCAGTCCTCCTGCCTCAGCCTCCTGAGTAGCTGGGACTACAGGCACATGCCACCAGGCCCAACCGAAATTCAAAAACTTCAGTGAAAAGTGCAAATATTTTTAAAATTTACGTAATTAAAACGGAAACAAGCACAATAGAAAACCTGAAAAAGCTATGCATCTATTAAATAAATGGAATTTGTAAACAAACCCTTCTTACCAAGAAAATGCCAGGACCATGTGGTTTCACTGAAATCATTAACAAAAAAATTAATGAGAAAACGAATCTTTCAGAAACTGTTTCAGAAAATAAACGAGGTGCTGTTTTCCAACTCGTGGTTGAAGCTGGTAAAACCCTGCTATCGAAACATAAAGAAGACGCTACAAGAGAAGAAAACTTCAGACCAAGCCTTCATTAACATAGGCATAGACACAAGAGTCTCTAAAAATATTAGCATACAAATCCAGCAATCCAAAACAGGGCATCTCATCATGACCAAGTAGGGTTTCTCCATGAATTCGCCATTCGAATACCCATAACTTACCGTGTCAACAGAATAAAAGAGAAACACCGTATGATCATCTCAATAAATTCAGAAGAAAAAAGACCTTTGGCAAAAATTCAACACACGTTCGAAGTAAATATTTCAGAAAATAGGAACAGAAAATAGAATAAAACTGTCTCAAGCCTGAAAAGAGCATTGGCAAAACTTAAAGCTGACATCATGCATGATGTTGAAAAACTGAATGTTTTTCCCCTAAGATCAGCAATAAGGCAAAGATATCTGCTTTTACTACTTGTAGTTAACATTGTGCTGAAGGTTTCAGCAAATGCATAAGGCAAGGGGAAAAAACCACACAGAGAATGGACCAAAAAAAAGAATTATATGTTGTTTATTCACAAATAACACAATTTTCTACATATAAAATACTCAAGAATCTATAATTCAACTATTAAATCTAGTAAGTAAATTTGGTAAGGCCACAGGACATGATTATACAAAAATGAACTCTTTTTTCTGTCTATTAGCAACAAACAAATAGGAAAAATAAAAATTTTAAAAGGTATGGAAGAGGCCTACACTAAGAATGCAAAACTTTGGTAAGAGAAATTAAAGAAATCCTAAATAGAGAAATGTATAATGTTTATATTATCTAAATGTGAATTCCCCCTAGTGATCCCAGATGGAACCATCAAAATATAAAAATTAATAAAGAGTAATTAAAGTATTAATAAGTAGGTAAACAATTATCAGCTGTTTGAACAATAAGAGTAAGGATACATGCTTTAAGATTTATGTAGAATTGGCCAGGCGCGGTGGCTCAAGCCTGTAATCCCAGCACTTTGGGAGGCCGAGACGGGCGGATCACAAGGTCAGGAGATCGAGACCATCCT
>NW_016806331.1:2096559-2125977 GCF_001698545.2 Rhinopithecus bieti | reverse complement strand
AAAAAAAAAAAAAAAAAAAAAAAAGATTTATGTAGAATTTTGCAAAAGTTGAGAAAGATGAAATGAAATTTAACTATTTTAAAAGATCTAACATTATCTTAGTGGTTATAAATGTAATCATTCTTAATAGATTGTAATAAGAGAATAACGCATGTTGTCTTTTGTAGGATAGCCAGAAAATAATAAAGAATATATAAAATTTAATAAAGGAAAATTGAAATACAAAAAAAGTTAATTCAATTGAAAGTAGATAAAAGTAAAATGGGGTATAAAAGAGAGGCCAATTTTAAAAAATAGGCAAAAGATGCCAAGAAAATTATGTCAGCATTTACATTAAATTATTTAAATATTCTGTTTAAAAGACTGAGATGATCAGGTTGGCTAAGACACACCTTAAATATAAGGACACAGAAAAGATGGAAGCAGAAGTAAGGGGAAAATCTATGTCATAAAGTTAACCAAAAGAAATCTTGGACAGGTATACCAATATCAGATGATTCTACCTTAAAGTGAGAAGCCATTCAAGAAATCAAGATAAATGTTACAATGATAGAGGTGGGTTTGTATGTTGTGCAACCTAGGCAGGTTGTCTTACAGCCCTTTATGAGCTCAGAATTTCTTGGCAGTGATGGAAACTCACCTGATGCAGTATCCACTTGAACCACTTAACATTATCCTTGTGGCACCTGGGAATAGGCAAGGGGAAGTGATGCAAGCATGAAGTTTATACTTTCTCCCATGTCATGAGTAGTAAACTCTGTTGTCTCTACCTTCTGTCAGCATCCATGAAAGTGTGGCAGACTTAATTGGTAGCTCATAATTAGGTAAAATTTCAAATTCTTCACAATTCCTGACATGTATGGATGGCCAATAAACCCATGAAAACACGCTCAACATTGTTAGTAGAGAAAAGGAAATTAAAATCACAATAAAAGACCTGGCACATTCACTTGAAAAGCTAAAGAATGGCATTACTAAATCTAGATTAGGATGCAGAGCAACTAAAACTCTTATATATTGTTGAGAATGTAAAATGGTATAGCCCATGAAAATTTGTTTGTAAGTTTCTTATATAGCTCAAAATACAATTTCTACATAATCCAGAAATTGCATGCCTTATTTATCCAACAGAAATAAATCTCTGTACACACAGATATATACACAAATATTCATAACAGCTTTATTCATAATAGCCAAAATATAGAAACAACTCAAATACCAATCAACAGGTAAGGAGATTAAAGTGTGTGGTATATTCATATGCTGGGGGTACTATTCAACAATAAAAAAGGAACAAATTATCCACCCAACAATATGGATGAACCTCAGAAACATGTTGAGCAAATGGAGCCATACTGTATGATTCCACTTACACAAAGTTCTAGAAAAGGCAAACATAATCTATAGTGACCAAAAGCAGATCAATAGTTCCTTGAGACAGTAGGCAGAGATCGTTTGCTGCAAATAGACATAAATGTACTTGTTTGGGATGACTGAATGTTCTATCTTGATTGTGTTAGTATTACACAATTGTATACATTTGACAAAATTCATAAAACTTTACACTTAAAATGGAGTATTTTAATACACTATAGCTCATAAGGTTGTATCAAAAGGAACATTCCAATAAGAAAAATCTACAGCAATTCGATACTTGGTCAAATATTATACATTCTCCTACCACACACACACACACCCCACACACAAAAACATTCAGGTTAATTTATTCTTATATCCATTGTTTCAAGATAATTTGTTGAAGAGGCTATCTTTCCCCATCAAACTACCTTAGTACTTTTACCAAAAATCAATTTACCATTTATATGTGGTCAATTTCTGAATCACAGTATATTCTATACCACTGGACTACCTATCTGTCATCATGCCAATCTCACACTGACTTAATTACTGTAACTTTATACTAGGTGTTGAAATCAGGCAGTAGATATCCTCCAATGTTGTTTTTCTTTTCTTTTTTTTTTTCAAAATGGTTTGAACTCTTCAAAGTCCTTTCCCTTCTATACAAATTTAGAGTCAGATTTTCAATTTGTAAAGCCTGCTAGTATTTTTATTGGGAGTGCATTAATCTATGGACCATTTGGGAAGAATTAATATCTTAACAATATTGAAATTTTTAATCCATGAACATGGTATATCTTAGTTTAGTATGGTATATTTTATTTTAGGCCTTTGTCATTTTCTTTCGACAATTTGTTTTAGTTTTTGGTGTTTTGCTTATCAATACTTTGCAGTACTCAGGCTGAGAACTGACAAATCAGTAGGGTCTTCTGGTTCAACAACTGGTTGGAGACCCAAAGTCATATGTACATGTGTGGGTAAAATGGCTGAAAGGTGAGACTAATTTTTCTGGGACCCCTTGGCACAGGAGTCCAATGCACTGTGGCTTCAAACCTGTTGGTAAAGTCCAAAGGGGAGCTACAGTTAGATTGAGTAAATTGGACATACTAAATGAGACTCCATAGAATTGACCGAACTCATAGAGGTTACTAATTTGAAACAATATAGAACACCTGGCAGACTAAAAGAGATTAACATTTTAATTGACAACAGAAGCTGGAATGGTTATAAACAGATTGTTCATTCTATAGCTTTGTGGGGCCTGTGAAAAGGTAGATGGATCATGGACACTATCAGTAGATAATCAACCCTTAAATAAAGCGGTGAAGCCAATAGCTTTATCAGTTCTTAATATGGTCCCAATAATGCAAAAAAATACAGCAAGCAAAAGGAGATTGTGCTCAGTGACTGGTCTTGGAGGTGCTTTTTTCTCAATCTCAATCTCAGAAAAGAGCCAACTACTTTATCTTTCATGTAGAAAGGTTCTCAATTTACATTTATTGTACTGCTACAGGGTTGTTTGAATTTACCAGCTTACTGTTATAATTTAGTTAGAAGAGATTTCAAATTGATGCAGGTCTTGAGTGTAATAAAACATAAAAAATTGATATCACAAGAATATCAGAAACTGAAAAGCAAGCTAGAACTGACCTAAAGAGGATGCTGATACACGTGACTAACAGAGGCTGGTTGATAAATCCAGCAACAATAGAAGGGCCTGTCCAAAGGGTGAAATTCTTAGGAATAACATGGGCAGAAACCACCCTTGACACTCCACAGGCGGCTAAAAATTAATTGCTGTCATTGCCTACCCCTGGAACTAAGGAAGAAACACAGTGCATGATTGGGGCATTTGGATTTTCAAGGATGCATATTCCGCAGCTGAGAATATTGGTAGCTCCAATTCATGAGACTGCCTGAAGGAGGCCACATTTGAACAGGGACCTGAACAAAAAGCAGTAGCTCTATCAATGTTCTTGAGCCCTAATGAGACACACTAGACATAATTCCGGAATTTTCTGCCACTCACACTGCATGCAGGCAGGAGCTTATAGCTAAAGCCTAGGAGAGCCACCCAGTGGCAAACAGGGATTTTGAACCAGAATATTTCCAGATGCATCATAGACATAGACCATTTGAGAGATAGTAACTAGTTTGCTATTGGGCATTCATTGACACTGCCTCTGTGATTGATTGACAGGAAACAATCTTGAAACCTGAAATGCCCGTAATGTCTTGGCTGATGTCAGAGAGACACTCTCATCAGAAGAGCAACTCCCAGAAGAGTTCCAGAATAAAATGGAAATGGTTTACACAAGAGCATGCTACAAGGGGATGCCTGGAATATACTCGTTGTATTCACAAAACAGCAGCCTCTTTTCCTCCATGGCTGACTTTAGGACCACCTGAGGGACTGCTAGATCCCACTGCCACATGGGAGGTGCTCTAGGAGCAGCTCTGGATTGGCCAAGGATAAGCTGCTTGGTTTAGGGACAGTGGTTCCCTGGAGGATGGGTAGCATCCTGTTTGGAAGGCTGCCACCCTATGACCAACTGATGGAAAAACTGCTTGAAGAAGTTAAGAATAAACCAGCTCAGTGGGTGGAAGTGCATGCTGTTTTCCTTGTGGTACTGGAAGAATTGAACAACAATAAGAGCCCTTGTGTTTGGGTGTTTACTGACTCATGAGTGGTGGCCAATGACCTGGATATGTGGGCAGGCAGGTGGGTCATGGAAACTGCACTATTAAAGAATTAGATAATTCTTTAAAAATGGGAATTTCAAGGGGTGCATTGAAGGACATATCAATGTCTGTCAGAAGAACCCCCTTCCAGGATCAGAACGTGATTGGAATCAGCAAATGGAAAACCTGGTGCACTCACTTGAGGTGGCCACCAGGGCCCATGGAATGAGTGGACGTGGGGGCTGGAGCTGTGCAAGGAGGGAGTGCACCTGGATATGTGCCCCCTGCACCCTCTGAGGCACAAGATTCCAGCAACAACTGTCCTGTCTTCAAATAAGAGGGATGGAGAGTGCAGACGGTGTGAAGCAGACTCCCTGGGTGGGCAGGGGAAGGCCCCACACATAGCCAAGCAGTAGACTGTTACAGCACTACAGGTCACTCCAGGACATTATACATTAAATTGGCCATGCAGGAAGAGACACTTGCTCTGGACTGGGCATTGCATACTCAGTGGTAAATGCGAATGCTCAAAATACGATGAAAGGATTGGAACAGAAGATGCTACACCAGTTTGCTCCATGGAGTTACATTTCCTCAAGCAAGAGCCTAGGAGAGCCAGAGTGACATCATTTTAAAATCTACTCCATCTTAAAACTAGCAAGGAACACTCCTTGCCAGTCACGACCCATGTTCACATCTTAGGACCCACGGCCCTAAGATGTTCACAGCTAAGGAGGCAGCTTGGTACCGCCTGCAAAAACACACTCCTCCAACAACAGAAAGTCCAGATGTGCCAAAGCCCATATCAATATAGGCTTTCTAGATAATTCTAGCTACGCTTTGATGGACTCACACATGAAAATGCCAAGGACAGTTTTCTTTAAATCAATAGAATAATGCATTTTGTCATGCTGTCAGCTCACCCACACCCAGACACAGCTTATCTTAGTCATTGCGTAGACAAGACCCTCATATAAGAAAAATTTAAAACAAAGCTGAGGTGCTCCCCATCTTGCTTTTTTTTTTTTTTTTTTTTTGAGACAAAGTCTTGCTCTGTCAACCAGGCTGCACTGTAGTGCTGTGATCTTGGCTCACTGCAACCTCCACCTCCCGGGTTCAAGCAATTCTCCTGCCTCAGCTTCCTGAGTAGCTGGCACTACAGGTGCACACCACCACACCCGACTGATTTTTGTATTTTTAGTAGAGATGGGGTTTCACCATGTTGGTCAGGCTGTTCTCGAACTCCTGACCTCAGGTGACCCACCCACCTCTGCCTCCCAAAATGTTGGGATTACAGGGGGTGAGCCACCGTGCCCAGCCCCTGTCTTGCTTTCTGAGGATGCCCTGCTCTGTAACAGAGCAGCTTTCAGTGAACTCTCTTCTCACTGCACTCTGTGACTGGCCTTGGATTCCTTCCTGCCTGAGACCCAAGAATCCTTTCTTGGGGTCCGGATCAAGGCCCTTTTTTCCCAATAACAGACCCAACTTAAAACAGGTGAAAGGCTTGAGCAGGCACATCAGGGAAGGAACTACTGGCCAAGCAGCGTGTGGCCAGGTGCCAGTGTTATTAGCGATGCGGGGGGCGCACTAGAAACACAGGCAGGGCCCAATGGACAATAAAGATGGAAAATGTGGAATCGTCCATGTCGTGTGGATCGATATTCATTTGTTCTCATTGCCAAACAGGGCCCCAGTGTACAGAAGCGCCCCAGCGCGCTTATCCATTGACCTGCCGCAGGGCAGCAGGGCCGTTGCCAGCTTTGGGAGATGAGGGGTGGGGCTGCTATAAACATTCGTGTGCAGGCTTTTGGGCGAATATACGTTTAACTCGGTAACTGCGTGAGAAGCTGTGAGACTATTTTCCAGAGCAGCAGTAACATTCTGCATCCGCACCAGCAGCATGCGAGGCCCCAGCTTCCCTGCCTCCCAGACGGGACGTGGTGCTGTCCCTGTGTTTTATTTCAGCCACTCTAATGGGCATGCAGTGGTGTCTCGTGATGGCTTTGATTTGCATTTCCCTTGTGGCTAATGGTGATACACATCTGATAAATCCTCTTTGATGAAGCGTCTGTTCCAGTCGTCTGCCCATTTCTTTTATTCTTTCTTTTTTTTTTTGAGACGGAGTCTTGCTCTGTCCCGGGCTGGAGTGCAGTGGCCGGATCTCAGCTCACTGCAAGCTCCGCCTCCCGGGTTTACGTCATTCTCCTGCCTCAGCCTCCCGAGTAGCTGGGACTACAGGCGCCCGCCACCTCGCCCGGCTAGTTTCTTGTATTTTTTAGTAGAGACGGGGTTTCACCGAGGTAGCCAGGATGGTCTTGATCTCCTGACCTCGTGATCCGCCCGTCTTGGCCTCCCAAAGTGCTGGGATTACAGGCTTGAGCCACCGCGCCCGGCCAGCTTCTATTTCTTAATTGAGCCTTCCTTTCCTCTGTCTACTAGCCTTCCTGAGAGGCAGAAAGACTTTGGCAAGTTGGAGTATTTCTTTACAGGAATGCCAACCCTTCCCCACTGCGTTCTCCTCTCTTGGGTTGGACTTCTCTCCAAACAATGTAGCTCCCAGACTTCCTGGGCAGGGACAGGCCTCTGGGTGCTCCCATTTCTTCTGCCACCAGAAAACTATCTTTTGGAAATATTTGTAAGGCAGGCCTGTTTGGGTTAAGACTGATACAATGGTGTCTATGTTGGTTGTCTATTTGAGAAAAGAAATTATTTATCTTATGTCAGCAACTCAAATTTCCCTGTCCCCTTGAGAATGACAACATTCCTGGATTCTGGAATAGAGTAGGGTCCCTGCCAGTCCATGTTCCCTGGACCAGGCCATGGCCATTGAGTCTAGAAAATGCCTCTGTCCCCAAGCAAAAGTCACACTCCTCTCTGACCCCAAAGAGAGAGGGTAGCAGAAGTCGTGGTGGGGACAGGGCTGTATGGGTGGACTCTGTGGACAGGGCAGGAAGGTTGGTCAAGAAGCCTGAATGTCTGGACAGGGCACCAGGGATGGTCAGCAGTAAATGGGGTGAATTTCTTCCATTCAGGGTTGGGGCTGCTCCTCAGCCAGGCACCACCCCACACATGCGATTCCAGGCTAATTGGCAGTGTGGGGCAGTGACTTCTCCATGGCAGGATAATTGGACCCTGGAGTCCCCACATCTGTGCACGATGGGGAAGGAAGACACAGCCCCTTCTTCCCTGGTGTCACCTACAAACCAACTGGCTCTCAGGACTGGCCGGGCTGCATCAGAGGCCGATGGGTCAGAGGTGCCAGTGGGCAGGACAGAGGGAAGCGCTGGGCTGCGTCAGGCTGAGGACAACCACCGTGACTCCCGCAGCTCTCCAGGGTAGGTTCCTTCTACCAGCGAAGTGACTGGTCTGCGGATCAGCCCTGGGATCTTGTCCCTCAAGGGCAGTGGTCGGGGTTGGGATCCTGCCCCACGACTGGCTGGGACGTGACTGCACAATGTGGGACTCCCCCTCGCAGGGCCCCACCTCCCACCTCTGCTTCCTCTCCCTCTGCAGCCTGAAATCTTCACCTGGGGGCACAGGCACGATTCCTATTCCCATGTGCCCACCCGCTGGTTTGCCTGTCTGACCCCCAATGTAGAAAGATGGGAGAAGCCACTGCAGGTCAGCTCACCCTGCATCTGTGCCAAGCGTGGCATGTGGGTGGCACCTGCTCTGCCCTCACGCCCGTCCTGTCTGTCCACTGCACACCGCCTCTCCCTCCCTCCTGCTGCAGGCTGCTGAAAGGACGCTGGCAGGCAATTTCCGATTCACTGGATCTCATGCCCGTGACTGGCTCCCTGCCGGCTGCAGGTCCTGAGCAGCCAGGGCTGTGCTGGGGGGCAGGCATGGGAGGTGGTGGGCTAGAGCTGCTGCCAGAACACCCACCTGTGCCTGTGCCCTCCCCTTGGGACACGGAGGGACCAGAACTCAGGGGGTCAGGACCACCTCTCACCTGCTCCACCTCCTCTTCTCTACTCTTCCTGCTCCCTCTCTGTCTTCCTCTCTCCTCTTCTGCCTCCCTCATTGGAACTTCCTCTTATCCCATCTTTGATGAGGCTGAAAATGAAAGGAGGTTTTCCTTGCAATTGCGAGGTTTGAGGACTGCGAGAAAGGCAAACAGACTCAAAAAATCCCTGGGCATCGCTTCCCACAAACAAGCTGCTCCAGCCAAGTGGATCAACGTGCCAGGGAGGTGTCCGTTTCCCTGACCCTAATCCAGCCACGGGCCTGACCAGTCCCCCTGCCTGACTCCCACAGGGAGGGACGGCCCTGAACCATCACATGAGGCCCCAAACTCAAACCTGTATCCAATCCCAGGCTCACCCCAAACTCCATCGCCAACTAGCAGCTGCGGGGCTCCCCTCGTCCTCTCACAATGGGCCTGGGCCGGATTTCACCGTGTTGGTGATTTTGGGGACAGGCGTGATAAGGGATGGGCAGGAAGACGTAGGTTTCTAAGCCCCTCCACCCCCCAGACCTTGCTGCTCCATCCCCTCCAGCCAGCACACTCATCTCCACTGCAGCTCAGAAGCATGCGCTCCAAGCATCGTCCCTGGGGACGGATCTTCCCCAAAAACATTCTGGAGGACTCTTGTTGGGTGTTTATACTTTCCATTGTGATATTAACTCCACAGAACTGGATTCAGAAAAGCTTTCAAGTAAAATACCTACTTACACTTCAAGATACCAGATGTAAAAGGATGAAATGTTTTGGGAAATGGTAAATTGCGAAAGTACACTAAATTGTATCATTGTTTTCCTTCGTCCTGAGAGGCGTCTATTCCTGCTAGCTCTGTGCCACTTCCTTTCCAATTCTGCCTGCCCCATTCACATTGAGCTTCTGCTCCCAAACCCTCCCTGATACGTTTTCCCTCTGCGGTTACCAGTGGCCTCCTACCTGCTAATCAAGCTCCTGCCTCTTGGAGGAGCCCCCGTGTCCTGGCTTGGGCCACACGTCCCCGAGTGTCGCCCCACCTCTTCCACCACCTTCACCAGCTCCTCTTCCTCCTCCTCTTCCTGCTTCTAGAGGGGGTGGTTTCTCAACCTTTATTCTTTGCCGTCTTCATCTTCACACTTTCCTTGGTCAATCTCATCCACGTCCCACAGTCAACACAGATTGACTTGCTGGTGTCACTTGGATTCTCAGGGACCCAGCCGGGAAGCCTCATTGAGGCTGCCTTCAGCACACACCAGAGAGGTTTGCTTTTCCCACGCCTCTTGCCCTGGCCTGTGCTCCTGCAGCCTCTTGCCCTGATGACCTCAGGGTCTCTGCATGGGCTCCCCCTCCTCACCTCCAGCCTGATCTCAATGCAGTGGTCAGAGTCAGCCATTTACAGTGTGGGTGGTGCCATGCCACTGCCATCAGAGTGAAAGCCAATGTCCTTACCATGGCCAGGAGGCTCTGAGTGGGCTCCTCCCGCTCTTGGTTGACACTGTCTCATGCCACTCCCTATCACTCTGCTGCAGTCAGCCTTGCCCCAGTCCCCTAACTCCTTCTTGCACTCCCCAGTCTGCAGCCTTTTCACCTCCTCTTCTCTCCCCCTAGGTGTGTTCAACAGACAGCCACAGGCTAACTCACATCTTCTTCAAGACGCTGCCCTGGTGTCACCTCTTTTCTGGCATGTTCCCCCATCCCCCGGCTGCCCAGTCATGCCCACCCTGACCTCTTCCCATCCGCTCACCACCTCTCACACTAAATAATTTCCTTACATGTCTGGGTATTACTTATTTTTCTGACTTCTTTCCTGGCTTCACTAGAATTTACATTTCATGCAGGCAAGAGTTTGGGACTGTTTTTTTTCTCCTGATTTATCTCAACTGCCTGAAACAATGACTGGCACATATTAGACACTTACTATACCTTGGACAGAACACCCCTCCCCCTCCGATCTTGACATGTGACCTCAGTCTCTGGTGGGCGTTCTGGATGTCAGGGATACTCCTGGAGCTCTCTACAGGGCTTCCATGGGCGCTGCAAACCCAGCATGCCCCAAACTAAGTGCCTCATCTTCCTCTCTCTCCACAAATGCACTTTTCCTCTCTACAGGGAAACCCTTATGAAAGCAGAAGCCTGGAGGCCCTGAAATTCCCCATGTCTGGGAGCATCTAACAGTAGCATCGGGAGCTCAGGTGAGACTATTGGGAGGAAGCGACGCCTGGGGCAAGTCCTGAAGGGCAACTGGCAGGGCAGCAGTGGGGACCGAATCAGCCCAGTGCTCTCATGGCGCTGAAGAGGGGCCTCCTGCAGCAGCCAGGGGTTCCAGGAGGGGCAGGAGCAAGAGAGGCAGTGAGGCCGTAGAAAGGCTGACTCGGGAGCAAGGGGCTTATGCTAAGAACATGTGATGGGCGTGGCCAGGAGAGAGGGCTACGTGTCATTCCCTGTCACTCAGATGATGGATCAGACAGTCAGGAGAGACTGGAGGAAGACCGGTGAGAGAGCGGTGACAATAATCCAGCCCGGGAGGGACGGAACTGAACAAGGACAGGGTGGACGGCAGCCCATGAGCGTGGAGACAGCAGACCTGATTCTGGAGGCATTTAAGATGTGGGGGAGAAGGACTCAGTGCCTGCTTAGGTGTGGAGGAAGGAGAGGGGAGGATGATGGAGCTCAGTGGGGCATCCGGGCAGAGTGGGCGGCCGCACCACTCCCTGAGAGGAAGAGCACGGGGGCAGGGGCTGGACACAGGAGTTGGTTCTGCAGAGGGATCAGGGGCGGCCTGGGGGTCGTCAGCTGGAGGTGACCACAGGAACCACAGGGGTGGGTACATTGCTCTGAGTATGGACGGTGGGGACAGAAGGCTGGGGCCACAGCACCAGACACTGAAGGAAAAGGGAGCAGAACAAGAGCCAAAATATGGGCCCAGAAATGAGCAAAACGTCGCTGGCATCTGGGGACGGCCAGTCCCTGAGGTACGCGGCGACAGAAGCCGCATGGCAGTCGGAGGAGGGAGTATGACTGCCAGTGAGTCTTTATGTATGGCAGGAAGCCAGGCACGTCAGAGGCATTCGTGGGAACATGCATCCCAAGAAGAAAGGAGACATGGGGACCCAGAGGTATCTGAGCAGGAGCAGAAACACATCATTGCCTGACTCGTGCCCTGCTCTGCAGCTGCAATCAGGTAACCAGTGCGCAGACGGGGCAGATGCTCCCAGAGAGACAGGCCATGCTGGGAGCAGGGTGCATCCTGCACTGTCCACAGGGTGCACTGTGAGTGCAGGACCGTGAACGGTGTTGCCTCAGATCTTCCAACTTTTCAAAAGAAGCCAGATGTTGGTGCCTCTGTGTGAAATGTTCTGATTTTCAAAAACAAAGGTCAAAGTGAAAGTTTTAGCGAATTGTCCTCTGAAACGTGCAGGATAAATGACATCCCAATATACCCAATACACCCAATATACAGGCATATGAGGAATGGGCTTGAGAGGTGCTCAGAAGCCACTGGAATTCTCGCCGTGCTCACCATAAAATCTGTCTCCCTGTTTAAGAAGCGGTTGCTCATGCCTGTAATCCCAGCACTTTGGGAGGCCGAGGTGGGTGGATCCCCTGAAGTCAGGAGTTCGAGACCAGCCTGGCCAACATGGTGAAATCCCGTCTCTACTAAAACAAACACAAAAATTAGCTGGGCGCCTTTAATCCCAGCTACTTGGGAGGCTGAGGTGGGAGAATCACTTGAATCTGGCAGACAGAGGTTGCAGTGAGCCGAGATCATGCCACTGCACTCCAGCCTGGACAGAGTGAGGCTCTGTCTCAANGTCGGGCCCACAGGCTTCCAGCTGGGGCTCTACCCTGTCGCATCCACAGAACAGCAGCTTAGGAGAGGTGGGGGACCTGCAGGCATCTCAGGCTCTGTCCATCTGAAATGGACTTTCTGATGTAACATATGAAGTACAGACCCGGTTGTTTTTTAGCATGGGTTTAATGAACTATCTTGACATCACATATAACACAATCCAGGCTTTCCTTGCTAACAGTATCACAGAAATCCTCAGCTCTGACTTAGGGCTTTCTATACTTTCTCTATGCTGTTCCATTGACTTATGGTGGTGCTCGTAATAAAATAAATATCTTTAATATTTATTTTATTAAATTATTATTTTTATTTTTATTGTAGTTTTTCTATCCAAAATAGAAACTCCTCTTCATTAATCTGCTTCTCTTTTCTTCTTCCTGAATTATTTTAGCTGTTCTCATCTGTTTATATTTCCAGATGATTTCAAGAATTATTTCATCCTGTTTCGAGAAAATAAAATTTGGTGAGATTTCAAATAGAATTGAATTAAATTTCAAAATTGATTTGGAGATGTTGACATCGTTACAATATACATTTTTTAACCTAAGAATATTCTAATTAGTAATTGTTGGTATATGGGAAGACTACATTTTAAATATTCATTTTGAAATCCTTTAATTCTAATAGTGCAGCAGATTTTTCGGGTTAAAAATCCTGTCATCTGGATATAATGATAATTTTGTCTACTTCTCTGTTGTGTTCTGTGGTGCCAGTACAATGGCACAAATGATAATTTTGTCTACTTCTCTATTCCATTCTGTGGTAGCCAGTGCAGTGGCACATTGTCACACAGCAGTAGTTACAACCAAGAGCCCTGTCTTCATCTGACCTTGGCGAAGCGGGAATGATCCTGGTATTTAGCTGTGGGGATGCTGCAGGCTGTTGCTTGAGGCTAGTATTATTTATCATATTAGGAAAAATCACTTCTTTGGGGATGACAAATGCATGAAAGCTTGGGGAGAGTTTTTAATCAAAGCCTTTTAGCATCAGCTAGACTTGAAATGTGATCCTTTCAGCAGATTTGCTGACCTTGAAGTCTCTTTGCACTGCTGAAATAATCATGCCAGTGCGACATGAGCTCTTTTAATGTGCTGCTGGGTCCTGATTGCTGACATTTTATTTGAGTTTTGTAACGATAGTTAAAAAAAAAATCATTGATGCATAGTTTTTCTTCCCTGCAATCTTCTTCAGCCTTTTGTATCAGGAGTTTGCTATTTTGTAAAAGGAATGGAGACTTTCCCATGCTCTCTAAGGGTTTACCTGAGGTGTGAAATATCTACTCCTGGCATAGCTAGAAGCTGGGCACAGGTCAAGTATCTGGGCCTGTCGGTTTTCTTTGAAGCAATTTTAACATCATGATTCTGTTGAGCTGTCTTCACTTCACTCCGTTTTCTCAAAAATAGACCTTTTTCTTGACTTTAACATTCACTCTTACATGATTGCTTTTAATAATCTTCTAAGCCCCCAGTCTTTCTTGCCATCTGTAAACTGAAGCTGTAAGAGGACCACTGAATAGAACACATATAAAGTGCTTAGTAAATAGCGCCAACCCTTCCCGTCATTTGGTGCACCTCCATCTGCAGTTTAACTTTTTATAGTCTCTGAAATTGGGCTGCATGCTCATATTCTCCTGCTCGTTAAACTAGCTCGACTTCCATCATTTTACTGTCCTCAACTCAGCCTACTTCAGAACAAGTTTTTGCTGCTATCGATCAATTCTACTATTTTTTCTAATTCATGAAAAATGATTTTTATGCCATTGTTTTCAGGAAAATGTGTTATCTGTGATTCTGCTTTGGAGAGAGATTGAACATTTTTTGATGCTATTGCAGATGATTTCTCCACATTTTCTAAACAAAGGTGTATGTTTTCTCAGGGTTATGAGTTTACTATCCCTCAAATCAACATATCAAAAATTATATTATTCTAATTCTAACACTTGGCATTCTAATTTGCTTTTACCTTTGAGATCTGTCAAGTAGTGAGAGGCATGTACTAGAGTCTGCTGCTGCTACTTTATTTCTGTCTATTTCTTCTTCTTCTTCTTTTTTTTTTGGTCTCTTTGAGATGGAGTCTTGCTCTGTCACCCAGCCTCGAGTGCAGTGGTGCAACCTCCGTCCACTGCAACCTCCGTCTCCAGGGTTCAAGTGATTCTCACACCTCAGCCTTTGGAGTAGCTGGAATTACAGGTGCCCACCATGACGCCAGGCTAAGTTTTGTATTTTTAGTAGAGACGGATTTCACCATGTTGGCCAGGCTAGTCTCGAACTACTGACCTCAGGTGATCTGCCCGCCTCGGCCTCCCAAAGTGCTGGGATTACAGGCGTGAGCCACTGCACCCGGCCCCTGTCTATTTCTTCTGATAGTAAAGTCAGGTTTTTGCTGACTCTGTGTTGAGGATGTATTATTCACTAAAAGGTTTATAAATAAAACAGACCATTTGGGGTCTGAAATTTTACTTGATCAAATGTTAATTCTGCAATCATGCTTTCTTTTTGTTTGATTATACATCTGAACCTATGGTTGTCATTTCAACCTGAGTTGAAGTTTTTTGTTGTGTATCTTGGCATATTACCACAACTACCTTTGCACCAACCTAATAAAATAGATTCTTTTTCTATGACTTGGGCGTTTTTTCCTTTTACTGGGTGAGTTTATCCTACTTAGATTTATTGTCACGACTGATTTTTTTCTTACTCCAGTCATTGTTGTAGTTCGCTTTAGGTGCTTTCTTATGATTTCCTTTATTTCTATATTTTTTGTTCTTTCAAGATTTATAGGATCTATATCCTTTTAAAAACCATGATTTACTATTAAAATTTTTAAGGACTCATATTACTCTAACAATAAACTCCAGGAATAAAACATAGCCTTTTGATTATCTCATCTGAAAATGAGGCAAAACACACTTTTTTTCTTATTACAATCTTATCCTCTCCCAAGTTCTTCCTCATGGAAAAACAATCAGATAATCAGTAATTGCTTGGAAAAAGAAGAGAAACTGGTTTAAATATAGTTACTGGCTTTAACTGTATTTAAGCCCAGTTTCTCTTTTTTTTTTTCAAACAATTACTATTTTTAATTATATATTATCTCAATAAACAAGGACAGACCTTTGCATTTTGTTTTGTAGCTATCTGGACATTTGCTGGAATTGTATACGCTGTGTTTGAATGTGGTTTTCTTCACTGCCCATGTTTTTATGCTGTGAAAGTCTTGGTCAAGGATTGTTATTATGTCTCATGTTAATACCTGTGACATTTTGAGTTTCATATTGAGGAAGAGTTTAAAACTCCTACATTCAAATCAGGTGCTTGTGCAGGCTGCCTCTCTGTTACCCTTAGGCGTGAATACTTCCAGGTTTGGACACAATATTCGAGTTTCATACCCTCCAGCCCTCTCTAGAGGTTTCTCTGCTGTTTTCTGGACTCTTAAGTTTTTGATGAAAACTAAAGCTGACTCAATGGATGTTCTATTTTATATACAAAATTATCTATATTTTATTCTGGCTGGATGCCTTTAGGGTTCTTTTTCCTTGAAGTTCCAAAACTAGCCATGATCTCCCTGGTACCTGCTGATAATGCTGCTATCCTTACTCTGTTTACAGCCACCAAGCTGCCCAGCCAGTTGCCTCCACCTTTCTTAAATTTTGCTGGTTTGGAGCCACAAAAGGACTTCCAAATACAGCTTCCATGAGCCATACACCCCACTCACACCCAGCCCTCAGCCCTCCTCCCTGCCAACCCAGAGAACGGTGAGATCCAGACTCCCACCATCCATGTCCCCTGGGCCATAGAGCTCTCCGGGCACCCTGATGAGGCTTTCTGGACACCTTCTTCCCTCCCATGGGCAGGAGGGTGGTGATATCCTCAAAGACTCTTGGCTCTGGGCCACCTTTCTTCACTAGCTTTTGTGTCATGAGGATAGCCCTCTAGTTTTACATTTTATATGGAATTTCTCTTTTTCTTTAAGGATCTGGGATTTGAAGACTAAGAGGAGAGAGAAGAGGGGGCAGGTGGTTGGGGTGGTGAAAATAAACACGCACCACCATCCACTCTGCCAGCTTTTGCTGTACCATGTTAGTTTGGGCAGACCCTTGTTACTCCTTGAACCTTCCCATCGACATTCATTCCCCTACAGCTTGTGGAGTTTCTACTGCGTGGTGGGAAGTGCTCTTGGTGCCTTGGTTCGTGGTGAGGGAGGCATAGCTCCTGTCCTCCGAAGCATGCAGCCCAGTGGGTGGGCAGCAAGAGGCACTTCACAAGCACCTTCCAAATAGAGAGTTTCCATCAGTCGTACAGCCCGGTCGTACCCAACCCACATCCCTCCTCCCTCATGAACATAGCAAGTGCAACCAGGAGAGAGAGCAGAGATGGGGGTAGGTGTGGGGTGATGGGAGCCCAGAGGACGGCCACAACAGAAGCAGCCAGAGCGGGGACGGGGCTGGGGGCATTCCAGGTGCAAGAAAGGATGTCAGCAAAGGGCCAGGGACTCCACTTCATGCAGTTCTGTGACACACACTACTGTGGTTTAAGTTCGTTTTGTGTTTAATTGGTATATTTAAAAGAAAGCTGTTTTATTAGATTTCATTCATGTAACTTCTATGCACAATCTTGCTACCATTTATGGAATGACTACTGCATGCCAACATGAACCAGGCGTTTTAACAACTCCCTACATTTCCTATGTGTTTTCTTTAAAGATCTGTTAAATTCATATTACTTATTTATATTCTTAATAATTTACCTACTTATTCATGCTCTAATATATGCCATCAATATATTTCTATTCCATCTTTATTTTCAGTTTTCTTTTCTGCATTTCAATTTCTCTACTATTTGGGGAAGAAAATTGCTGTTGATATTATTCTGTAGTTTCTGACCCATCCTCTGTTTTCATTACTCTGTGCAATATCATAATTGAAACCTTTGTCATTTTAAAGGCACATGATATACTGCACAATACACTTTATGCTCATTCTGCCATTTAATCTATGTGTATTTTTCAGCATAGATTCAGAACTATGGTCTGGGAAAATGTGGACTTAGTGAATTGCTAATCCAGTGTGTAACTAACCTTTTCTTTTTAAAGGAGAATGTAGTATTTGAAAATAAGTAATGGATCACTATTTTGAATAAATAATACACTCACATGAAACAAAATTCGAAAGACAGAAAAAGGGTTGCCATAAAAACACTTCCCTGCCATCTGTGTTCCAGTATCCTGCTCTCCTCCTCAGGGACGGTAAGTGTCCCCACCGCCTTGTGTGACCGTCACAGGTCATCTCCCGTATTTACATACTTTTACTTGTATGAGCAGAGGCATATGATCCGTGCTGTTTCGAACATTTAAAGTAACTACAGACCTTGGAAACCGTTCCATATCGACAGACAAACCTGCCCCTTCTTCAATGACCACGTAGTGTTCATAATATGGATGTGACAAAACGTATTTAGCCCACCTCTTATTCATGAAAAATATGGTTGCTTCCAAGTCTTTTGCTTATTAACTCAAACATTGGCTTTAGGTTCGTTAAACCAACCTATGCCCTATATCCCCATATTTCCTTCTGAAGGGGTCTTCTCTGCCTTTTCTTCTGAATAATACTATTTATTTTGTGACTTTTTGTTTTCATTGCCTGTTAGTGTCACAGGGCAACCAACAACTGAATCTACACATCTTTATAATTCAAATGTTCTAGCCCACATCCACATGGGATCACTGCTCCTGTTGTGGAAACCGCATTGAAAGGGCAGTGGCCCTGGTGTTAGAAGATTCCAGTCTGTGTCCTGGTGCTGCCCCGACCCTGGGTAAGTCCATGAACCTTTCTTTTTGAGTCTTAGACTTTCCATCTCAACATAGAGATGTAAGCCTTGTTTTTCCCATGACTGTAGTGAGGATTAACAGTTGTGATTTATGTTAAAATACACACTCGGGTGTGGGTGGACAGCTCCTCCCTCAGTGACAGGCCCCTCGAGAATGTTCTAGACTTCCTCCTCTCTGCTGCCATCTGTTTTCTCTCTTCTGGGATTGCGTTGCAATCTCTCCCTTGCTGATATTCCCCTCAGATCTACGGGGATAAGGATGTGGCCACTTTCCCTTCTTGGCCTGGGAGGCTCCGGCTGCGCTGTGGGTGTGCCTGGGCCTGGGGTCTGGCTAACTTGGACCTGGGCCTTACCCCTGCTTTGGTGTCTCTTCCTCCTGTAAAATCAACCCTAAAACCGGGTGACAGGTCATAGATCTAACAATTTAGAAAGAACACATCAGACTCACACAATACACCCAGAAGCCTGGGGCAGTCTGGGCTCATCGCCTGGAGGACACCAGACACCCTGTGGACTCCCTTCATGGTTATCAGGTCCCTTGGAGAAGTCCAGATGGTGAAAAATAGGACACAGTTTTGAGATGGATGAGGGAGACTGGTGGTGGCAGGCTCAGGAGGGTATTCCAGACCCAGTGTTAGAGGCTCTGAGGCCTAGAATCTATATCATCGGAGGTTAACGCTTAACACGCATCGGGGTGGGGAGCTGCTTTTGTTCCCCACTGGTGCTCTGGGGAACCGTGTGGCCTCTCTTTGCACCCAAACTCCGAAAGTCCAGCTCCCACTCTCTCTCTGCCCCAGCTGTGCCCTGCAGCCCCTTTCCTCTCGCTCTTTGATGTTTGCCAGGCCACAGCTCCCAAGCACAGAGGCATGAGGGGAGGGATGTCACCAAGGTCAAGCACCTTCATCCCTGGTGGGCTTCCCCACGGCCCCGGGGCTGCAGTACCTGCTCTTCCTCCTCTTCCTGCTCACTTACCTCTTTGTCCTGGTGAGAACCCTGGCCATCATCCTGACCTGTGTGGAGCAGCGCCTCCTCCACAGGCCATGATACTACTTTCTGAGCTCCATGCTTTCCTGGAGATCTGTACGTGTCTGCATCACCCCAAGATGCTGGAGGGCTTCCCTCCTCCAGCGAAAACGCATCTCTTTTGTCCGGGTGCATGACGCAGTCTCTACTTCTTCAAGCTCCTGGTGTGCACGGAGTGTTGCTTCTGGCTCCATGCCGTACGAACCGCTACGTGGCCATCTGGCCACCCGCTGCACTACTACGTCCTGTGACCGGGGCAACTGTGCCCTCCAGCTGGTGGGCTTCTCCTTTGTGAGCCGGCTTCCACCCATCTCCATAATCAAGGTCTATTTTATCTCCAGCGTCACGTTCTGTGGCTCCAACGCTTGAACCACTTCTTTTTGTGACATTTCCCCCATCCTCAAGCTGGACTGCATGGGACTTCTCCCACTGTGGAGCTGGTGGATTTCATCCTGGCCTTCATCATCCTGGAGTTTCCGCTCCTGGCCACCGTGCTGTCATATGGGCACATCACCCTGGCTGTCCTGCGCATCCCCTCGGGCACCAGTCGCTGGAAAGCCTTCTCCACCTGCGCCTCTCACCTCACCGTGGTCACCATCTTCTACACAGCCTTGCTTTTCATGTATGTCCAGCCCCAGGCCATCAATTCCCGGAGCTCCAACAAGCTCATCTCTGTTTTGTACACAGTTCTCACCCCCATCTTGAACCCCTTGATATACTGCCTGAGGAATAAGGAATTTAAGAATGCCTTGAAAAAAGCCTCCAACTTGGCTTGAGCTGTGCCATAGAGGGCAGGCTTTCTACCTTTCTGGAACTTTATCTCGGAATACATAGCCAGCCTCTCTGAGGAGGCCATTTGACTGTCCGCATTATTGTAGTACCGCATTTATTTAAAAATTACTTCCAAATCTGTTTTTCTCTTTCCAGAAAAAAACTGAGGTTGAGGTTAATATCATAGGTATTGTTGTTGGTGTTGTAATACCAGTACTTTCCTCCTTTTATAGACGCGCAAAGCTGTACTTAGTAAAGCTTAATAAATTTTCCTCGCCTTTAAAATGACCATGCACATTTCAGAAAGCAGCAAAACATGCCAGGTCATCTGAGATCATAAAGTCCCCAATAAATTGCAGTGTGTTAAAGTGCTGAAATGTTTAACCATGTGGCAAAATGAGTTCCACGTGTCCTCAAAGCAAAATGTGTCTCGGAAGAGTAAGGACACGTAGCCTTCTGTTTTATACCCAAGGAATGTTCTCTGATTGTCCTGGATGGACGCCCCCTCTGCCTTTTTCCTACATAAACCCCTACTCCATGCCCAGTCAGCTGCTGAGAAAATAAAAAATGTTTTATTATTGCATGAGTTGATTTTGATTGAACCTAAATACATGCAGATGCCCAGGCAGGCAGGGCCACCTCTGTCCTGTTCACTGTTGGACCTGGCAGCCTAGCACAGCGTCTGGTGCCCGATGGGCATGCGGGAGACAGAGGCTGGGTATGGGCTGGGTTGGACGTGTAGGGGATCAACAGTGCAAGGAGAGATAAAGCAAACCCAAGTGGAGGCTGCAGGGAGGGATGGAAGAGGGTCACCTGGATGGCATGATATTTACACCTTAAAACAGGAATAGAGGTTATCCAATTTAAAGGTTGGAAAAGAGGAAGGGTGTTCAGTTTCGATGATAGCAAAGCCTCAGAGGCAGGAAGCAGCATGGAGCTGTGCAGAGCTCAAAGATGCAGCATCACAGGAGCCTGGTGTTCCCCAAGGGGGAGACCTGAGACAAGAAGAGGACAGAGCCCCAAGAGCTCACACGTATGGTGGGTAGCATCAGAGCCCTGAGAGCTCCCAGGTGTGGCGGGCAGATCAGGACCCGAGAGCTTCCAGGCGTGGGGGGCAGATCAGGACCCAGAAGCTCCCAGGCGTGGCGGGCAGATCAGGACCCCGAGAGCTCCCAGGCGTGGCGGGCAGATCAGGACCCCGAGA
This sequence comes from Rhinopithecus bieti, assembly GCF_001698545.2. Taxonomy (NCBI): domain Eukaryota; kingdom Metazoa; phylum Chordata; class Mammalia; order Primates; family Cercopithecidae; genus Rhinopithecus; species Rhinopithecus bieti. The sequence continues at coordinate 2,105,326 of NW_016806331.1, read as the reverse complement.
GCTCCCAGGCGTGGCGGGCAGATCAGGACCCCGAGAGCTCCCAGGCGTGGCGGGCAGATCAGGACCCCGAGAGCTCCCAGGCGTGGGGGGCAGATCAGGGCCCGAGAGCTCCCAGGCGTGGCGGGCAGATCAGGACCCCGAGAGCTCCCAGGCGTGGCGGGCAGATCAGGGCCCGAGAGCTCCCAGGCGTGGCGGGCAGATCAGGACCCCGAGAGCTCCCAGGCGTGGCGGGCAGATCAGGACCCCGAGAGCTCCCAGGCGTGGCGGGCAGATCAGGACCCCGAGAGCTCCCAGGCGTGGCGGGCAGATCAGGACCCCGAGAGCTCCCAGGCGTGGCGGGCAGATCAGGACCCCGAGAGCTCCCAGGCGTGGCGGGCAGATCAGGACCCCGAGAGCTCCCAGGCGTGGCGGGCAGATCAGGACCCCGAGAGCTCCCAGGCGTGGCGGGCAGATCAGGACCCCGAGAGCTCCCAGGCGTGGCGGGCAGATCAGGACCCCGAGAGCTCCCAGGCGTGGCGGGCAGATCAGGACCCCGAGAGCTCCCAGGCGTGGCGGGCAGATCAGGACCCCGAGAGCTCCCAGGCGTGGCGGGCAGATCAGGACCCCGAGAGCTCACAGATGTGGCAGGCAGATCAGGGCCCGAGAGCTCCCGGGCGTGGGGGTCAGATCAGGACATAAGATCTCACAGGTATGGCGGGAAGATCAGGACCCGGAGAGCTTACAGGCATGGTAGGCGGATCAGGACCCTGAGAGCTCCCGGGTGTGGCAGGCAGCATGGACTCCTCTGGCAATTAAGGTGGGGGCAGAGATACGTTCAGTTTCCTGCCTTGGACAGGCTATTTGGCAGGTGTATGAGAGATGAAGAGGGGACCCCATGGGAGGCAAGGAGGCTGTGGAGGAGGCTGCCGGGATTGTCCACGTGAGGGATGAGCACTACCCTGAGTTGGGCAGTGGATGCAGGAGCTGGATGCAGTGGCCCGGCCCATTTGAGAGCCATGTAAGTGTTCAAATCAGCATTTGGGGTTAGAGCAGGAATACAAGGAACTGAGGAGTGCATCCAGGTATCTGCTGGGGACCGAGTGGATGCTAGAACTGAAGGAGGACGTGCAGATGAGTGAAGGCTGTTGGGGGCTCAGGGAGTGGGTTTGGGCTGTTAACTGCCACAGAGGCCCCCAGGGAGTCGGAACTGGTCGCACCTGATCTTACAGTAGGCAAAGGGTAATTCCTATCAAATGGGTAGAAATCAGATCCAGGTGAAGACTTGTTCCAAGGCCAAGGGAGACATGGGATTTCATGGGAGGGCAGGATGGGGTAGCAAAGGACTTCATGGGGTCTGATTTAAGGGATCAGGCTGACTTGGGGTCAGGAATTTAGAGCCTGCCTCTCAGCAGTTGTGAGCAGGAGAGGGCCTCGGGATTGGGTTTTGCTTGCTCCCAGTGAAGGCTGGTGGTGCCTTGGCTACATGCACGCCTGTTCATCCACACCTCTTCATCCACGGCCCTTCATCCACGTCTCTTCACCACGGCTCTTCACCCACGGCCCTTCATCCATGCCTCTTCATCCACGTCTCTTCATCCATGCTTCTTTAGCCACAGCTCTTGCCTGGTGGGCTGCTCACAGCAGGGCGATGTCTTCCTATCATCCCTCTCCTTGCTGCTGTCTGCCAGGGCCACCTTCATCACCTGTCTTCTTATTTCAAACACGTACTTTCTAATAAGCTCTTACTAAATCTAAGTCAACTCTGGCATCCGTCCAGTCCTCTGCACATTTTTGAGCCAGAGATAACCAAGAAAACCTTTAGCTCATACTGTAAGTTTCATCCCACTCTACAATTGACCTTGTGAGTCTGGTTTTAATATAGAAACTGTTTTGTAGTTGATCGCAGCATCCTCAGACTGCACAGAGCCCTGAAGCCCATCCTCCCCTGTACCAGCCAGTTCCCTGCTGGCTCCCAGGTGGCCAGGTTTGCTCTTACCCTCTGGGAGGAGGGCCACTCAGACCCCTGGGAACCCAGTTGGCTTGGAGGAGCTGTCTGGGCAGGAAGGTTGCACAGTGATGCTTCAACCACCACTGTATGTCCACCACCGGGAAATGATGAAGGTCTAAAATCTGCCTGTATCTGTATCTGAGTTATGGAAAAGTTGCTTTTCTTCCTCTGTACTCATTCTGACTGAGTTTGGATCCGTTTGCAGGGCTCGTGTCCACCCCATTAAAACCCACTTGTCACTTCCACATCTGCCAACCCCAAGCTGCTGCTTGACACCCATGTTGTTGTACAGAAGCACCACTGTCCACTGACTGTCCCCTCCAGCTCATGTCCTTTCCAGAGTCCACTGTCCTTTTCTGGCCCCCTCTAAGCTGGTACAGAGTGAGTGCCGAGACTTCCTGCCACCCACAGTCAGGACCTCCCTCCTGGGCCTCCCGGGTGTCATGACCTTGAGTTTGCCTCCTTTGTGTGCAATTGATCATCTGGGTCTCCACCCCTACTTGGCCGGCTGGGTCAGAGCCCATGTCCCTGCCTTATTTAGAGGAAGGGCACTAGGCTGGGTAGCCAGCCCAGGGACCCAGGCACAGACTCAGAGTGATGCTACTGGTGCCATTCTTGGGGCTGTGGAGAGCCGATTTTCCATCCCAGGCAGCTGGGCCAGGACATGATTTGTCTCCGGTTAAATTACTCCATATCCTCTGTCCATAGCCTTCTCTGGTCACAACTAACTGAGTCATTCATTCATTTACTCATTTATTCATCCAAGAACCTACTATGTGCCAGACACCAATCTAGGCACTCAAGGTAAATGATGAACAACATCGACAAAAATCTTCAGCCCTCATACATTTTACATTCTATTAGATGAGAAAGAAATACACAAAATAAATAGGTAAAATACTAGAATGGTATTCAGGGATACACTCTAAGGAAAATAAAACACATCAGCTCTAGTCAGCTGAAAAATGGCCCCAAAATATAGGTCTATGTCAAATCTCTGGAACCTGTGAATACAACTTTATTTGGAAAAAGGGTCTTTGCAGATGTAACTAAATTAAGGATCTGGAGATGGGGAGATCAGTGTGGATTATCTAGGTGGGCCCTAAATGCAATGACAAGTGTCCTCATAAGTGCCTGTGTGGCAGGCAGATCAGAGCCCCAGGAACTCCCAGGCATGGCAGGCAGATCAGAGCCCGAGAGCTCCCAGGCGTGGCGGGCGGATCAGGACCCAAGAGCTCCCAGGCATAGCAGGCATACTACCTGACTTCCAATTATACTACAAAGCTACAGTAACCAAACCAGCATGTTACTAGCATAGAAACAGACACATAGACCAATGGAACAGGACAGAGAACCCAGATATAAATCCACACATTTACAGTGAACTCATTTTCAGCAAAGGTGCCAAGGACATATGATGAGGAAAGGATAGACTCGTCAATATCCAAAAAGGTGCTGGGAGAACTGGATATCCATGTGCAGAAGAATGAAACTAGACCCCCATCTCTCACCACGTAAGAAAATTCAATCCAGATGGATTAAATACTTAAATCTAAGACTCAAAACTATAAAACCACTAGAAGAAAACATTGTGGAAACACTCCAGGACGTTGGTCTGGGCAAAGAATGATTTTGTGTAAGACCTCAAAAGAACAGGCAACCAAAGCAAAAACAGACAAACAGGATTACATCAAACTAAAAAGTTTCTACACAACAAAGGAAACAAGCAACAGAGTGAAGAGGCAACCCACAGAAAATAATTACAAACTATCTATCTGACAAGGGATTAATAACCAGAATATATAAGGAGCTCAAAAAAACTCAATGGCAAAAAAAAGCAAAAACCCCAAATAATCTCATTTAAAACTGGGTAAAATATCTGAATAGATATTTCTCAAAAGAATACATACAAATGACAAACAGGTATGTAAAAAAATGCTCAAGATCACTAATAATCACAGAAATGTGAATCAAAACCACAGTGAGATGCCATCTCATCTCATTTAAAATGGCTTTTATTTTTAAAAAGACAGGGAATAATAGCTTTTGGTGAGAACGAAGAGAAAGGAGAACCCTCATTCATTGTTGATGAGAATGTAAATTAGTACAGCCACTATAGGCAACAGTATGGAGGTTTCTCAAAGAACTAAAAACAGAACTACCATATAATCCAACATTTTCACTACTGTGTATAGATCCAAAAGAAAGGAAATCAATACACCGAAGAAATCTCTGCACTCCCATGTGTACTGCAGCACTATTCACAATAGCCAAAATACAGAATCAACCTAAGTGTCCATCTCAATGGACGAAGGGAGAAAAACGTGGTACTATATGCAGTGCAATATTATTCAGCCATGAAAAAGAATGAAATCTTGTTATTTGCAGGAACTGGATGTCATCATGTTAATGAAATAAGTCAGGCACAAAGACACATATCGTATGTTCTCACTCATATGTGGGAGCTTAAAAAGTGGATCTCATGGAAATAGTAGATTGGTGGTTATGAGAGGCTGGGAAAGGTACGGGGGACTGGGGTGAAGCGAGGTTGATGAATGGATGCAGATATATAATTTGATAGAAGAAATAAGACTGAGGTTAGAGATCAGTAAGGTGACTATAGTTTTCAGTAATCTATTGCATATATCAAAATAGCCATAAAAGAATAATTTGAATGTTTCTGGTATAAAGAAAAGACAAATATTTAAGGTGATGAATAGCCCATTTACACTGATTTGATATTTACAAATTATAATTGCATTCAATCGTATGTACTCCAAAAATATATGCATCTAGTATGCATAAATTTGAAAATAATAAACACACACTCAAGGAGACACACAGACCATGGGGAGGTGATGTGACCTGAGATGCAGAGATCGAAGTGTTGGTGCCACAGACCTTGAAGCCAGGAGGCCCCAGAAGCTGGGAGAGGTAGGACAGGGTTTCTTCCCTGGCAGCTCAAGCTGACTCATCTGGCAGGAGAGGAAAAAGGAAAGTCCTGGCTGGGTGTGGGACTGTAGGAAGTGAGGGAGGGGGCGGGCTGATGCAGAGGGAGAACATTCCAGAGGGCACAGTGAGTCCCAAAGCCCCAAGCCGGGTGGCAGGAGCCAGCCTAGTTGAGGAGCACCTGGGGTCATGGAATTAGAGTGGAGAGAACAGGGGAGGTCAGAAGAACGGACCACAGAGGAAACAGAAGTCAGGTGGGACAAATCCTTCCCTCAGAGGGTGTGGGCTGCACAGGAACAAGGGTGACCCATGGATAGCAGCGCCTCCAGTAGGGAGTGTGGGAGATAGCCACTGAGGAGGGTGAAGGGCCCAAACGGCGGGGGCCAGGAGCAGGCTCAACAGCCTCTCTTTGGATGCCCTCAGCCAGGCAGGGGCCAGCCTGGCCCCAGAGGCACAGGTTCACCTAATTGGCAGTGTGGGCCTTTCCATCAGCAGGGGGATAATTGGACCCTGGAGTCCCTATGCTCATCAGAAAAAGCCACAGTGGTGTCTCCCCAGTGCCTCAGGCAGCCCACTTCTCAAGAGCATGTTCAAGGCTTGTCTGGTCACTGTGGCCAGCCTGGGAGTTGCTAGACACAGGCAGAAGCTACTCTTCACTCCTGCAGGCAGCTGCAGCCATTTGCAGTGAAGCTTCCAGACAGGCCAGGTAGGATCCAGCACTTTCCATGCTGCTGATGGGCTCATTTTGCTGTGATTTTAGGGTACGATGTATTCGTTGCTTGGGGAGAGAGCTCTTCGTTTGTGTGTGTGATTGACACTCCCCACTCCACATGCCTCCCCACATACAATCTGGGGCAGGGACTCCCCTCTGCAGTCTCATGGCCAACACCAAGCAGGATGGCTCATGGATGCTCCATAAATGACCCTTGCATTTTTGAGCACTGTGCTGAGTACATACTCATAGGTATTGGGTTATGCCCTGATGTCTAACATCATGCCCAGAATTAGCCAGCAGCCTCAGGTGGCTGAATGGGGCAGAGAGCATCTGCTCACTCATCGTTGATGAGGATTGGTTCTAGGTGACTGCCAGGCACCAGGGAAGGCATCAGAGTAAATGGCTGCAGGCTGATGGTAGGTGCAGCCGGGAGGAGCTACTGCAGTACCTGTCTCATGGACCACCCCAAAATACGTCCGCTCTGTGGCATGGAAAGCTTCACTTTCCTCTCTCAGATTGGAGACCTGGGTTTGAATTTGTGACTGGGCAAAAACAGTCTTTGTAACACATTGGAGAACCTTGTTTACGATGAGAGGATGCCAGCCTCCCTCGGCAGCATCCGCGTGGCCTTTCAGTCTGTCTACAGAAACCAGGGAGGCACAGCCAAGCTAAAAAGGCAGCCATGCCCGTAGCCATGGGGGGCTCTGGAACAGAAACGGGGATTTGAGGAAAAAAAGATGAAGGCCAAAGTCTGGAGTTCAGTCCACTATAATACCAATGTCAATCCCTTACTTTGATGAAGAAACCCTCTTCACGTAGCAGGAAGCTGAATGCAGGGGCTCCCGGGGCTCTCTGCACTCTCTTTGTAACTTTTCTGTAAATCTAAAATGATTCCAAAATAAAAAGTTAATTTAAAAGAAAATGCAGCCATTGTCTAAGGTTCAGGGGATGGAGAGAGTGTGTTGTAATTTGTCAAGTAACACAGTTTCGATTTAACGAATCAATCTGGTATTAACTAGCCAACCCATTAATGATCAGTTACCAATATCCAAATAATCAAGAGAAATCTATAGAGGCCTCCACTGTCCTGGGTTAAAAGCGTAAGAACCAAAGCTCGCTACCCCCACTGCCAGCTCTCCCCGGCAAACCCATTGGACGGGTGGGGGCCGCTGGCCTTCCAACGAGCTTCTGTGGCCCCCAACTTTCCTTCTTGTGGACTTTAAAGCCCTCTGTGGCCACTCAGTTGGGAAAAGCACACAGTCACCACCTTGGATGGTGTCTAAAGAGGCAACATGCAGACTCATATCTGGAGTTCCCTTTAATGGCAGGGGTTCTTACTGCTTTTGTTTTGGGGAGATAGTAGGCAGCGACTGGAGTGAGTAGCAAATGCTTGTGAAATTGATCCTAAACTCCGAACTGCATGCTGGCATTTTAAGGCAGGGAATGGCCATGCCGCCCCAGTGGGTGATCTTGGGTTCCTACAGAATGCTCACCCTAGACAGCAGGAGTACAGGTGCGTTTCTGAGTATAAACCTGTCTCTGGGCAATTCCTTTCTAGAATTTCGTTTTTCAGCCTGGAACTTATCCGTGAACTCCAGACTCATATAGCCAACCCCCTACATGTCACTGTGAGGCTCTCCAGGAAGTGCCGCGCACCACACCTCCCCAGCACAGCCTCCAGATTATTCGGCACCCACCTGGCCCTCTCCTAGTCTTCTCATCAATTTTTAGCATTCTGGGCCAGAAACCTGGGGTCACTCTCCCCAGCTGTGAGCTGGTGGAAGTCTGCCATTCAACCCGCCTAGACTGCCAATGAAAGCAGCCACCAGGTGCCCTGTGGGGCAACGTGCTGCGGCTACCCTTTCTCTCCCCTGCCTGTGGATCACATCCCTGAGAGCCAGGCAGCCCTTTCCTGGGAGCCCTCCCTGCATTCCTCTGGCTGGTTAGCCCGGTTTGGGGTCCTGCCCTGATAGGCTGATAGCCCCTCACCTCGGGCCAAAGTTGCTGCCCTGACTTGCAAGAACCCTCAGGTGAAGGACCCTAAGGAGGGCCAGCTCTGTGTCCATGACCACTTGGATTCTGAGAGCTGCCCCGCGCATGTGTGGACTGGTAGTGCCCCTAGACTCAGAGGTTTGGGTTTCACCCACCCAGGAGCTGCCCGGCTCTGTTCCTCAGCATATTCTCTTCCTCATTTCTACTTCATGGTTGTATCTAAATGCAAGTACACACATGTTTTCTACTTTAAAACTCAGAAGATCAGCAGATCACTGCTCTCCTCTGGTGCTCTCAGGAACCGTGTGGCCTCTCTTTGCACCCAAACTCCCCATCGAAGTCCAGCTCCACTCTCTCTCTGCCCCAGCTGCCCTGCAGCCCTTTCCTCTCGCTCTTTGATGTTTTGCAGGCCCACAGCTCCCAAGCACAGAGGCATGAGGGGGGAGGATGTCACCAAGGTCAGCACCTTCATCCTGGTGGGCTTCCCCACGGCCCCGGGGCTGCAGTACCTGCTCTTCCTCCTCTTCCTGCTCACTTACCTCTTTGTCCTGGTGGAGAACCTGGCCATCATCCTGACTGTGTGGAGCAGCGCCTCCCTCCACAGGCCCATGTACTACTTTCTGAGCTCCATGTCTTTCCTGGAGATCTGGTACGTGTCTGACATCACCCCCAAGATGCTGGAGGGCTTCCTCCTCCAGCGGAAACGCATCTCTTTTGTCGGGTGCATGACGCAGCTCTAATTCTTCAGCTCCCTGGTGTGCACCGAGTGTGTGCTTCTGGCCTCCATGGCCTACGACCGCTACGTGGCCATCTGCCACCCGCTGCGCTACTACGTCCTTGTGACCCCGGGGCTGTGCCTCCAGCTGGTGGGCTTCTCCTTTGTGAGCGGCTTCACCATCTCCATAATCAAGGTCTATTTTATCTCCAGCGTCACGTTCTGTGGCTCCAACGCCTTGAACCACTTCTTTTGTGACATTTCCCCATCCTCAAGCTGGCCTGCACGGACTTCTCCACTGCAGAGCTGGTGGATTTCATCCTGGCCTTCATCATCCTGGTGTTTCCGCTCCTGGCCACCGTGCTGTCATATGGGCACATCACCCTGGCTGTCCTGCGCATCCCCTCGG
>NW_016806331.1:2021659-2096241 GCF_001698545.2 Rhinopithecus bieti | reverse complement strand
GGAACCGTGTGGCCTCTCTTTGCACCCAAACTCCCCATCGAAGTCCAGCTCCACTCTCTCTCTGCCCCAGCTGCCCTGCAGCCCTTTCCTCTCGCTCTTTGATGTTTTGCAGGCCCACAGCTCCCAAGCACAGAGGCATGAGGGGGGAGGATGTCACCAAGGTCAGCACCTTCATCCTGGTGGGCTTCCCCACGGCCCCGGGGCTGCAGTACCTGCTCTTCCTCCTCTTCCTGCTCACTTACCTCTTTGTCCTGGTGGAGAACCTGGCCATCATCCTGACTGTGTGGAGCAGCGCCTCCCTCCACAGGCCCATGTACTACTTTCTGAGCTCCATGTCTTTCCTGGAGATCTGGTACGTGTCTGACATCACCCCCAAGATGCTGGAGGGCTTCCTCCTCCAGCGGAAACGCATCTCTTTTGTCGGGTGCATGACGCAGCTCTAATTCTTCAGCTCCCTGGTGTGCACCGAGTGTGTGCTTCTGGCCTCCATGGCCTACGACCGCTACGTGGCCATCTGCCACCCGCTGCGCTACTACGTCCTTGTGACCCCGGGGCTGTGCCTCCAGCTGGTGGGCTTCTCCTTTGTGAGCGGCTTCACCATCTCCATAATCAAGGTCTATTTTATCTCCAGCGTCACGTTCTGTGGCTCCAACGCCTTGAACCACTTCTTTTGTGACATTTCCCCCATTCTCAAGCTGGCCTGCACGGACTTCTCCACTGCAGAGCTGGTGGATTTCATCCTGGCCTTCATCATCCTGGTGTTTCCGCTCCTGGCCACCGTGCTGTCATATGGGCACATCACCCTGGCTGTCCTGCGCATCCCCTCGGCCACCAGCCGCTGGAAAGCCTTCTCCACCTGCGCCTCTCACCTCACCGTGGTCACCATCTTCTACATGGCTATGATTTTCACGTATGTCCGGCCCCAAGCCATTGATTCCCAGAGCTCCAACAAGCTCATCTCTGCCGTGTACACTGTCGTCACGCCAATAATTAACCCGTTGATCTACTGCCTGAGGAACAAGGAATTTAAGGACGAATTGCAAAAGGCCTTGGGCTTGGGTCAAACTTCATACTAAGACAACTAAATGTCCTAGGGTAAAAATCTGTAGTGATGAAACAACATTGTATACGGCACTTTGTGCTCTTTAAATTAATTTTTAAGTGAAATTTAACAAACCTACAGAACTGTGCATAAGTAATAAGCCTTCGTCTGCATGTTTTCACAAAAGGACCATGCTCATGGAACCAGCTCCCAGATCAAGAACTAGAAGCTGCCTTCATACCCTCTCCCAGTCATTATCCCTCCCCCACGAGAAGCACTATCCTGACTTCCAAAACCAGATGCTAGCATTGGTGTTTTTGAGGGGTTTATGCATAAAGTATGCACCCTGTTACGTTCAGCTTCTTTCATTCACTGTGCTGCCTGAGCGAATCCTTGATGTTTTTGCATGTAACAATAATTCATGCATTCTCATTACTGTCCGATATTCATAATTCACAATACATTTATACTGCATAGTACATAAAGCATAATACATTTATACTGGATAATACATATACTGGGATAATGCATATACTGTATTATGTATTATGTATACATAATACATTATGCTGGGAGAAACTCTGTCCCGCCTCTCCCAGCAGGCATGAGCCACTGCGCTTGGCCACAATTTATGTATCTAAATATAGAAAAGGTAAGTAAAAATGTAGTATCATAATCTTATGGGACCACCATCTTATATGCTGTTCGGTTCATCATTCACCAAATGTCGTTATGTGGTGCGCTACTGTGTCAGTTGAGAATATTTGTGCTGGCTTATTTCTGGATCCTCTGTTCTGTTAAATTGATCTCTGTATCTATCAATATCACACCCTCCGTCCACGCTACACAGTCTTGATTGATATGATTACGTAGTAAATCTTAACACTGGAAGAGTGACTCCTCCCACTTTATTACTGTGTTTCAAAATTCTTGTGACTATTGTAGGGCCTTTACATTTTTATGCAAATTTTATAGTAAGCCTGTCTATGTCGACAAGAAAACCTTGCTGAGATTTTGCTAGAAATTCTATTAAACCTAAAAATCAATTTGGGAAGAACTGACTTCATGACTCTGTTGAGTCTTTCAATCCATGAACATAGTAAGCCCCTCCAATTACTGAGGTCTTCTTCATTTTTTTTTTCCACTTTTTAAAAATTATTATTATTATACTTTAAGTTCTAGGGTAAATGTGCATAACGTGCAGGTTTGTTACATATGTATACTTGTGCCGATTTTGGTGTGTTGCACCCATCAACTCATCAGCACATCAACTCGTCATTTTACATCAGGTATACTCCCAATGGCCAATCCCTCCCCCCTCCCCCCTCCCCATGATATGGCCCCCAGTGTGTGATGTTCCCCTTCCCGAGTCCAAGTGATCTCATTGTTCATTTCCCACCTATGAGCGAGAACATGCGGTGTTTTGGTTTTCTGTTCTTGCGAAGTTTGCTGAGAATGATGGTTTTCCAGCCTGCATCCATGTCCCCTACAAAGGACAGGCAAACTCATCCTTTTTTAATGGCTGCATAGTATTCCCATGTGTAATGTGCCACATTTTCTTAATCCAGTCCCCTGTCAATGGATGGACATTTGGGGTTTTTTTTTTTTTTGGTGGATTCCAAGTCTTGCTATGTGAATAGTGGCCGCAATAAACATACGTTGCCATGTGGTCTTATAGCAGCATGATTTATAATCCTTTGGGTATATACCCAGTAATTCCTTCATTGTTTTAATCAGTGTTTTGTATTTTTTAGTATGCAGATTCTGTGTATGTGTTGCTGGATTTAGACCTAAATATTATATTTTCTTTGAAGCAACTGTAAATGGTATTCCATCTTTTATTTCAGTTTCCATCTGTTTGTTGTTAGTATATAGGATGCAGTTGATTTTCATAAGTTGACGTTTCAGCCTGCAAACTTGCTGCGCTCACTCATTAGTTCTAGGAATTGTTTGTAGATTCCTTTGGGTTTTCTATGTGAACAGTCATGTCAACTAAAAATAGAGTTTTATTTCTTCCTTTCTGATCTGTATGAATTTTATTTTTTGCCTTATTGCATAGCCTATTACCAGAACTTCCAGTGCTCTGTTGAATAAGAATGGGCAGAGCAGAAATCCTTGCCTTGTTTCCTACTTAGAAGGCAAGGACTCAGTCTTTCATGATTAAGTACAATGATGCAGAGTTTTCGTGCATGTGCTTATCAAGTTGAAGCAGTTTGCTGAGAGCAGTTTTTGTTTTTACCACAAATGAGTATTTAGTTTTGTCCTTATTTGCTGAGAGCAGTTTTATTTGCTGAGAGCAGTTTTTGTTTTTACCATAAATGAGTATTTAGTTTCGTCAAGTGACGCAAAAAACTGCATCAGGCAATCTGGTCATAGATTTTTTCTTTCACCTGCTGATAAGGTGTATTACATTGGTTGATTTTCAAATACCAGATTAGCCTTGCATCTTTTGAATAAATCACCTTGGGTTGTGGTGTATTATTCATTTCATATAGTGTTGGATTCAATTTGCTAACATTTTGTTAACGATTTTTGTGTCTATGTTCATGAGAGATAGTAGTCTATTGGGGTTTGAAGTTATTTTCATCCTGTCTTTGTATGGTTTTGGTATCATAAAACAAGTGGAAAAGCATTCCCTCTTCTGTTTTCTGAAGAAGATTGTATCAAGTTGTTTAAACATTTGCTAAAATTCTCCAGTGAGATTATCTGGAACCGGGAATCTTCTCTGGCGGGAGGTGGGAAGTGGGTTGTGTGTTAAAATCACAGATTCAGCTTCTTTAATGGGTACAGGACTGTTCAGCTTAACAAATAATTAACAGATTAGGGCTCATGTCTGCTGTTTTTTGTCTTGTCTCCTTTGCCTTTTTTTTTTTTTAACCTTTCAATGGATACAGTACATTTTTTTTAGAATTCAATCTTGATTTACTGATAATGCCTTGGGAAACATCATTAGGTATAGTTTTTGTAGTGGTTGCTCTAGGTATCACAGCATGCAGATGTAACTTCTCACAACCTATTTGCGTGGATGTTTTACTGCTTCAAGGGGAGTATCACAGAATTCTTTCACGTAGGTGCTTTCACCCTCCCCATTTTTTATATAGTGATGGTCTGATTTCCTGTATGTGCAGTAAGCACTACATCGACGATGTTACGATTTTTGTTTTAACCACCAAATATAATTTTAAAAACTCAGTGAGGGATCGTTTACTATATTTTTCTATTTTACCTATTTCTGTTGTTCTTCCTTCCTTCCGAAGGCCCCAGCGTTCTTGTGTTATTTTCTGTTTGAAAGCTTCCTTTAGCCAAACTTTAAAGGGGGGAAGAGTTCACTGGAAACAAAGTCTCTTAGATTTTTCATCACCTGAGAATGCCTTCGTTTCTCTCATCCCCCCACCCACCAAAGAATGGTTTTGCTGGGTGTAGGATTTGCTGCCCAGCGGGGCTCCTTGTTCCTCTGGATTGAGGAGCCCTCCACCACCACCAGGTGAGCCAGGCACCATCAACCAGAAGCCCCGCCTCCATGGATTTTCCTGAGGCCCTGGAATGCAGCTCCCGATGAGCATGTCCAGGGAGAAGGCAGTGGGAGAAGTGCCTGGCACGGGGAGCCAATTTCCAAAACATAATGGTAGGTAATACATAATACCAAATGTTCAAAAGAAGCTTTAGGACAGTGATGTCCGGTAATTATTTAATTTTATATTGTTTCCTATGGTGATCTCTCTCGTTTTCTTACACCATCAGTAAAAGGTGAAACACTAGAATCTTGCCTTAGAAAATAAGATAAAGGCGTGTCTTCACCTGGGGTAAAGCTGGGAAAGACAACTGGACCACCGGAGGCGAGATGTGGCTAGGACGGATAATGACCGAGATGAGAAAATCTGAAAACGCTCCCCCCCATCCCCCATTCATTTCCCAGAATTCTCAGAAACACCGAAAAAGATGCTGGGCTTTCTAGAGATAGGGAGAGGTGGAGGGAGGCCTTGAGTCCTTCTATTTGAATATTATAAGCTGTGACTCAGTGGGGCTGGAGGATTCAGGGCTATCTGGCTACACCCTCCAGTTGTGTGTGTGTTCATATCACTTTCTTCGTGGCATATGTGGTGTGTCGGGAGCTTTGCATGGGGCTGGACACAGTGAAGGATGTGGACGTGGTCCCTGCTCACGGAAAATGTAGTCTTAGAACTGTATTTCTCTCATGTGGACGATTTGCATCAAAATTAGTTGGAGGCTTGTTAAATGGATTTCAGGGTCCCTGCAGGATCTGAAAACCTCCTGCGTTGGGGACGGGGAATCCGGATTTCTGACAAAAAGCAATTCTTCAATTACGGAAACATCCATAGAACCGGCCTTAGTTTACACAGCCGCATTCCCACTGTTTTACAATCGCATGATCATTTCTGAAAAAACAAAGTTAAAGAATATTTAAGGGGTTAAGAACAAAAAGCCCGAGGAACACAAAAGATTATAAAAACCCTTCCAAACAGCAGGCGTACTTGGAAGGAAACCTCACACGCAAGGTTCCTACCTGGAGCCCAGAACCCAGGTCCTGACGGGAGCACAGGTTTAAGAAATGGACTTGGAGCGTGTGCTTTTCCGTTTGTTTTCTACTCTATTCCATGTGTTCACAGCGGGTCTCCTGGATGAGACCACTTAGCCTTCACCTCCAGAGGCGACCCAGGCCGTCCTTGCCAGATCCCTGTCCCGGACTGGCGCCCAGCGGCAGAGGTTCCACCCCTCCCTGCGCTCCTCGCCCCCCTCTCCACCTTTCCCTCCCCAGCTAGAACGTTCTGAGAGCTAGGAACCTTCTCCAGGAGATCGCTTTGACGTCCACCCCGCGCCTGCGGGATTCTGGGACTCGGGGAGCACAGGACCCTGGGACGAGACGCAGAGGTCGCTCCACGCCCGGGCTGCCTCAGCTCTCCCGACACTGCAGCAACTCAGAACCTAGGCAGGGGCAGGGCAGCGAGCCTGCTGCCCCCACCCTCACCTCCAACCCCCACCTCTCAGCCCGCAGCCCAACCCGCAAGACCCCGGCAGCGCGCTGGCGATCTCCGCGGAAGCCCCCGAGGGCCTCGGCGCGGCACCGCCCCCACGCGCCGCTAGAAAGTTCCCGACAGGCGCCGCGGGCACCCCGGCCGTGACGTCACGGCAGCGCGCCGGCCGCGTCCTCTTGGGTCCTTGAGCCTGAGCTGACCGGGTAGCCATGGCCTTCCGGCTCCTGAAACTGGCCCCGAGGTCCGCGTCCGCCCGGGTCCTGGCGGCGGGCGTCCAGCGCGTGGTGAGCGAGGGGAGGTCGGCGGGGTGGGGGAGGGGGGCAGTTCCACATCTCACCCGGCCTCTGGCGGCGGCTCCCAGGGTCGCTCTCGGGGTGGGTTTGGGGGACCCCTCCTGCCTCCGGAATTGTTTGGTCTTTGGTCGTGGACAGACCTCAGGGGGGCCACGAGCTTCTCCAGGCCATTTTATCTCAGCTTTAAGCAAAACGCTGGAGCGCGGAGGGGAGCCGCCCCGAAGCGGGAGGCCAGTGTGAAGGTGGCAGGCCGGGGGCACGCGCGCTTGTCATTCGATAATTCACGTAGCAGCCCTGTCAAGAGCCATTTAAAGGTCGGGCCCTGCTAGGTGCTGGGGTGATGCCATGTTGAGCAGAAACGGAGTCCAGTGCTTGTGTTCTCTTCCTTCAGCCTTTACTCTTACTGACTACTCGTTTCTTAGCACTTTGCCCCCGCCTTCAGTGAAATTGTTTCATACATTTGTAACACAGTTGGATTGCTTTGTCATGTTCTGCTTTACATCCTGGGATCCTTCTACCTAATGAGTTTTCAAAAATGTGCATACATTGCATGCATTCTTTGTGCTATAAGGTTCTATGGATTTTTTCTTTGTGCTATAAGGTTCTATGGGTTCTGACAAGTGTATGATGGCATGTCTCCACCGTTATAGGTTCCTACAGAGTAGCTTCCCTGCCTTAAAAAATTCGCCTCTGCTTTACCCATTAAACCCTTCTTTTCCTCGAACCCTTGACAACCACAGATATCATTACCATTTCCATAGTTGCCTTTTGTGGAATGTCATATAATTAGAATTATACAATATGTTGCCTTTTCAGACGCCTTGAATACTTAGAAGTATCTGTGTAAGATTCACTTATGTCTTCGTGGCTTGATAACTCATTTCTTTTAATCACCGAATAATATCTCATTGCATGGATGTACTTCAGTTAATCCATTCAGCAATTGAAGGGCATCTTGGTTGCTTCAAGTTTTTGGCAATTACGAATAAAGCTGCTGTAATCATGCATGTGCAGATTGTTTCTGGAAATACATTTTTATATCAGTTGGGTAATACCTGGAAGAGTGATTACCGGATCATGTAGTAAGACTAGTTTTCTAAGCAGGTGCCAAGCCATCTTCCTGAGTGACTGTGCCATTGGACTCCCACCAGCAGTGAAGGCTCTCCTTGCTGCTCTGCATGCTCGCCAGCATGCGGGGCTGTCGGTTACTTTGGATTGCTATCCATTCTGATAGATGCGTAGTGGTATCTTGTTTTAACTTTGGAATGCCTCATGACATACAGTGTTCAGCTTCTTTTCATATGCTAGTTTGCTATCTGAGTTAATTTCATTTGCGAGAGGTGTTCACATCTTTTGCCCATTTTTGAATTGGGTTGTCTGCTCGTCATTGTTTTGTAACTTGTTTCTTCCTTCCTCTTCAGTTATCAAATAAATCAAGATAGAAAAATATCTTGATATTTTATATGCTCCTGTTTTATTTAAATTTCGCAAAGAAGCATTTTAATATTTTTATATTTTCTTGAGTACTTAGTATTCCATAATATGGATATGCCTTAAATTTTTTTAACTATTCCTCCGTTGTCAGACATGTAAGGGTTTCTATTTGCATTTTTGGTGTTCCATATCATTCTTCATTGAGCATCCTGATAGGTTAGTCTTATGTATATAGCCTTTGAATGGATCCCTGATTCTGTAGACCCAGTGTCCTCTAGGTTTCATTGCCATTAGCAGTTTAAGAGGGTGCTCATTGTCTTGTCCTACCTCTGTCATCATTTTTAAAATTAGTTCTCATTTTGATACATGACAAACTAATGTCTCTTGTTGATAGTCTTTGTTTTTTTTGTAGCAAGATTGACCACTTTTTCATGTGGTTTTTAGCTGTATTTTATAATTTTAAAATAAGCTATGTGTTTTTATTCTTTGTTTTGCTTATCGTGCTGTACAAGCTCTGTATATAGTAAGGCTATTATCCCATCATACGTGTTGAACTTTTGCAGTTTGTTTTACTTGTGGTTATGTTTCTTTTCTTTTTTTGGAAGGACTGTTTTGGCTTTAGCGTGGAGAATAAATTGGGATGCTGGAGACAGGAGTTGAAGCAGGCCTTTGCCTTATAGATGAGAGGTGTGAGGATGTCTACAGAGTCAGCACATAGCATAGGGAGGTGATGCAGTGTCCAGAGAGTTTGAAGAGTTAGGATTTTGTGCGTAATTCTGCAGTTGAAGGAAGGAGAAAGGTGTCACTCAAATTTGCTCTCTTTTGCTTGTTAGGTAGTGGATATTCCCTGCTGTGAGGGAAAGCAGATTTGGGGGCTTTTCACCTTAGCGCTGTTACCTTCAGGTGCCTTCAGGACATCTAGGTGGAGCTGTTTAATAGGCAGTGGGGTAACTAGGTCAGGAGCTGGGAACAGAAGCTTGGATTAGAGAAATGTTTTTTATTCCCTTCCCTTCACTCCCAAGCTCCCCTCCATCCCTGTCTTTCTTCCTTTTGTCCGTCCGTCTGTCCATCCATCCACCCATTCATCCATCCACCCTTCCCACCCTCCCTCCAATTTTTATTGAACATAGTAAACATATTTAATAAAAATTTCAGACACTGTTCCAGGGCCTGAGGATTTAGCAGTGAACAAACAGACAATATATCTGCCCTTAACGAAACTTGCATCTACATAGTGGCGGGGGATAGACAGCTAATTAAACAAATTAATAGGCAGTAAAGATGTAGATGTTGGCATTTTATCACCAAGAAGTTTCTCAGTATTTTTACCTAACAATTGCTAATGCCTACAGGAACCAGAGTGGTCACAACGTGCTGCTGTGTGATTTTGTGTTTTTCAGAGAGGAATTCATAGCAGTGTGCAGTGCAAGCTGCGCTATGGAATGTGGCATTTCCTATTTGGGGATAAAATAAGCAAAAGATTGACAGAGCACAGCAGGGTGATAACTGTAGATGGCAATATATGCACCGGAAAAGGCAGACTTGCAAAAGAAGTAGCAGAGAAACTAGGTATGATTTTATGTTATACAGAATGATACCTTTTTCAGATATCTGGTTGCTTATTTCACTGGTGTTTCTTCAATATTAATATTAAATAATATTAAATATTTAATAATTGGACCTAAGGTGGGTATTTCACATTTTTTGTTTATTGAAAAGCTGTTTTATAAAACAAAACAAGAAAAGCTGTTTTAATCTTTTGTGTTTGGAAAATTTGTAAAAATCCATGCTGGTTGTCAGTTTGAATTGGAATTTTATGTGGACAGTGTAAGCAGGGCACTTCCACGTAAACTGTTGTGTTTGAACTTTGCGACAGCCTCTGAAACAGAGCTGAGGATGGTACTCACTCACAGATGGGTATACTCCTAAGTGAGCGGATGCCACATAGCTGGGTCCCACAGCTAAGGTTAGAGCCCCTTCCCGACTCCTGGTGCAGCTGTGTGTCCCTTGTACCTTTCTGTAGCACCTGCATGACAGCAGCTGCCTGCTAGAGGGGGCTCCTGTGGTTACAGGGAGCAGTCCTTTCAGGATGAACCTGGATAAGGGCACGGTGCAAGCTCCTTTGCTCACATGCTTGCTCGTATATGTTGTGTGTTCCCTTCATATATGATGAAACCCAGGCATGAAGGTGACTTTCTCTAGGTCTTTGGCGCCATCTCTGGTGGTGATATTCGGGTGGGCTGTGTGTGTTGGCTAGGCCACACTGCTCCCTGCGGGAAGTGAGTGATGTACATGAGACTGCATCGATTGTTTCTCTTTTCAGGCTTCAAGCACTTTCCCGAAGCAGGGATTCATTATGCAGACAGTACCACAGGAGATGGGAAGCCCCTTGCCATAGAGTATAGTGGCAATCTTAGTTTGGAGAAATTTTATGATGATCCGAGAAGCAATGATGGCCACAGTTACCGCCTGCAGTCCTGGTTGTACAGCAGTCGCCTCCTGCAGTACTCGGATGCCTTGGAGCACTTGCTGACCACAGGTGCAGTATTTCTGGGCAGTTAGACTTGTTCTGTACTTGAATGCTATTCTAGACTTCAGCCACGTTCAGTTGCCACTGAGTCGAGCTTTCCTTTAAGGGTGTTTGATGAGGTAAGCTCTGTCTTTCCAACAAGATCATGAATTTCTTGAGATTGTGTTATTTTTGCTTCAGAATTAATTTAATGCTATTTCACTGTGGATACTGGAGTGAGATTTATGGATTGTATAGAATTCTCAAGGCACTGCTTTAAGCTTCTGTACTTACCTATTCGTTTATATATGAAATGTGTCAAAACAAAGGGGAAAAGAGAGCACAGAAGTGTCCAGGAGGAAATGGGTCACACTTATGAAGATTGTGCATGTGCCATACAGACAGAGATGTGGATGCCAACAAAATAGGGTTGTTCTGGAGGGCCCAGAGATAGGCTGGAATTCACCATAAAGCCACAAGGTAGACGTTAACCTTGATAAGATGACGGGGGGAGGGAGAACACACAGAGTCCCATAGGCCAGTGCAGGAGGGGAGGATGCTTCCCTTGAAGATGTTCAAATAGGAAGGAAATAGGCAGGAGCTGTGTACTGGGGAGCCTGGGAGACGGAGACGGGGATCAGAAAGTGGAGCTGTGTACTGGGGAGCTGGGGAGATGGAGACAGGGATCAGAAAGTATAGTTAGGAGAGGAAGGGAATGTGGATGAAAGGGCAGGAACATGGACTACTTGTGTGCAGAACGAGGTTAGGGTCCAGCCAGGGGCGACTGTAATCATCCTGGGAAACAGCAGTGCATGCTAGGCATCCTGAGAGTTGGACCGCAGATGCACTGCCGAGTTGTGGTCGGAGCTACCATGCCACGGTGGTCCTGAATTCACAGGTGGCAGCAAAGGGCACATCTGTGTGCAGACAGAGGGAGCTGGGTGGGTTCTTGGGGCCTGTGTGTCTGTTTTATATTGCAGTGCTTGCCACGCTTATCGATTAGCAGTGCCTCTCATGAGCTTCTCACACACAAGCTCAGCTCCCACTAGGGTTGGCTTCGTGGGGTCTGAGCTGTGAGAACAAGACTGTGGTTTTCACCAAGCGAGGCCGGCTGACAGGGCTCCTTCTCAGAGCTGTGCTCAGGAGCCGCTGCCTGTGCTCCTTCAGGTCTCCACGGATGCAGTGTGTGTCCATGACACGTATCTACACAGTGGTGCAGTGGCGGAGTTACTGTCTTGCTTTTTCAACATTTTATTAGTGATTCTTTTTCTTCTTATATGAACGTAAGCCCTGATCTTAGTTAGTGTTACTCCTAAGAAAACAATGTGGTCTGCTGTTTCTGTTTTGAGGTGCTTTACCAGGAGCCAATCCAGGAGCAGATGTCGTAGCATGGACTTATACTGACATCCAGGCGTACTCCACGTTCTTTTTGAAGCATTCTTCAACCCTGTCTTCTGACTATTCATTTCTTAAAATGAAAAAGAAACATTTTACTTGTTAAATGAAACCTTGCTTTTTTGTGTGCTGTAGTAACCTATTTCCCGTTCAGAAAAAAAAGGTACAGCTTGCTCCCATCTCAGTGTTGTTGGGGCACATTGGCGCTGGGTTAATGTATTCATTAAATATTTAGTGCATGACTGCTGTGTGCCAGACCCATTCTGGGAGCTAAGGGTGCCACAGGGAGGGAAGCCTGCGTTTTAGTAGGGGGATGAAGACTCGATGTGGAAACAAGAATGTCTTGTCCCAAGTGAGTGGTGGGTGCTCTGAGGAAGGAGGCCACAGGGAGAGGCTGGGTAGGAAGATGAGGGGAAGCCTCTGGCCAGACACAGCAGGGTTGACCACAGGGAGGCTGGCTGGGAACCTGGGGACTAGTGCTCTGAGCTGCGCCAGTGTCTGACGGGGCTGCTGTGATAGTAATAACACAGCCAGTGAGGCTGGGAGTGGACGGAGGTGAGGTTGAGAAGTAGCCCAGCATTGGTAGACCTGACTGGTATGATGGGGGCAGGAGTAGGATGGGGGTGGACACGGTAGGGATGGAATACATTATTTAAAAACAAAGTACTTGTTGTATTAACTGGATGCTTTCCGTTATAGCTGACTGAATGAAACAATGTTATATTGCTCAAAACTGAAAAGACAATTTCAGTTTTTAAAAATGACTTCCCACTTTTAAATATGTATATGTTCTTTTCAGTATTTTGGTGTGGAAATGGAATTGTAAATGAATGTTCTTTTTTCTGAAATGCAGTGATCAGTTGACAGTGCTATGCTCTGTGTCTGATTTTCAGTTTCTGTTTGCCTGTTTTTAAACAGGACAAGGTGTTGTATTGGAGCGCTCCATCTTCAGTGACTTTGTGTTCCTGGACGCGATGTACAACCAGGGATTCGTCCGAAAGCAGTGTGAGTCAGGGTTGCAGACAGGCTTCTGGGTGTGTGGTGTGTCTTTGCAAGGCTGTAATAGACTCACCTTGCACTTACTGTGTTTATGAACGTCTGTTGATGAATTAATGCCATTACCCACTGGAAAAAGGGACTTCCTAAGGTGTCTTCCACCCTTTCTCCCTCCTAAAATAGGTGTCTTTTGTGCTATCATGTCTCCCTGTGAAAGCAGATTGGAGCCCTGGCCCTCAAACACACACAGCTTAAACTGCAGCCCGCACAGCCTCCTGTTAGAACCTGCCCTGCTCTCAGCCTGCCCTAGCAATACCTAGGCTGTAGCTCTAATTGTAATAAACGCTCCAGTTTCTAGTGTATGATTTTGATGAATTGGGATATTGGCCCTGCCAGTTGCCGGCATCATCACAGTCCTTCCCTCTGACACATTTCCATTTTTCAGGACGGTAGCTTTGTGTTGCTATATTGGGGAAGGTCTGACAAGTGGCAAATGGAAAGGAACAAAGACCACGTGGTTTGAAGCAGGCTGACCTTGAGGAGTCAGGGTGGGGTTGGGGTGTCTGTGACTAGGACTCTGTTGGGTGGTGTGTTGAACAGGCCCGGTGGACAGTCTGACTGACGGCGTTTTCATCTGTAGACTGAGGTGGCTGGAGCCAGTGGAAAGCTGGAATCTGGGAGCTCAGAGGAAGTACTATTGGTTTAGTGAGTGAAAGAGGAGGCCAGAGCAAGCCAGGTGACGATTCTGCGGAGGAGACGCCTGCTCCTGGCTGCCCGTGTGTCCTGGTGTTGCGGGTACTCCACCTGGGAGCCTGCCGCCCGCAACAGCACTGCAAGCCCTTGCTTCTGATAGGGGCTGATCCTCCCTGGGTCTGCTGAGCAGCGGGTCGGGTCACCAGCAGGTGTTTCTGCAGTGCCTGTGGAGTGCCAGGCTCTCTTAGGTGCTGGGGATGTGAATACAAAGAAACGTAAGACAAGGCTCCCACAGGCCTGAGGTTGGGGGCTGTTGAACCAGCGGAGATGGTTAATTGCAATCAAGTGTACTTAGCAGCTCCTGAGCATTACTCCTGGCTGCTCTGGGGGCACATAGGAGAAATGTGTAACCAGCTGGGAGATGGGATAGTGTCAGGGACAGCTGTTTTGACGAATGGCCTGTCATCTGTAGTGCAGCAGGAGTGAGGGAGGTGTGGGGATGGTGGAGAAGCCCGCGTGTGCCGCAGGCTGGTGGTGGTGTCCTGTAGTGAGGGCTGGGTGCTGGGGGAGAATGATGCTGGCTGAGGCTGCACAAGGAAGGAGCTGCGCCTTGGCGAGGTTGCCAGCTTCTGTCCTGAAACTAGTGAGGGACCACTGGAGGGTCTTTAGCATAGCAGAGGTGGTTAGATGTGAGTTTAAAATGGTTGCAGGCCTTCGTCTGAAGGATGCATTTGGTGAGGAGAGACGGAAGTGGAAGGAGCCTGTCTGGGAGGACATTGGGGTGGGACAGGCGTGCCCAGCAGGGAGGCTGCGCTGGGCAATGGGAGTTGCTGCTCAGGAGGGACACTGGGCAGGCCTGGGTGGGTGGCTTCCTGCGTGCACAGTGGGGAGTGGCGTGGACCTGCCCTGGCTGGTGGGCCGCTAAGGGGGAAGGACGCACAGGGGCAGTGGACCGAGGTGGCTTCATGTTTGGGTAGGTTGGATTCCTGAGTGTGAGGTTCCCATGGCAAGGTGGCAGGAGACACCTGTTGGCATCTGCTGAGTGTCTGCTGAAGTCTGAGGACTGCCCTGGGCTGGAGGTAGTCTGCAGGCGTTGGGGGTCCAGCACTGACCGTGGGCATGCTTATCTTGGGAAAGCCCAAGTAGTGATGGGTGAGGGCTGAGACCAGATCCTTGGGGGACCGTTTCTAGGGAGATGAGACCCCCCTGACGGATTGAAGCTGAATGATCAGAGGTGCACAGGAGGAAGCAGAGGGGATGTGGAGAGGGTTGGTTGTCGGTGTCAGCTGTGTTGTAACTGTGATGAGAACTGAGAAGTGACTGTCACGTTTCACCTTGTGGGGGCTGGTGACGTTAGCCAGAGTCGTTTCAGTGCTGGGCTGGGGGAAAGCAGATCATGTTGGCTAAAGGACAGGTGGCATAGGGCAAGGTGGGAACCACCTGAGAAGCGAGTGTATCAACAGGAGTAAGGGTGAGGGCGGGAAGGAAGGTGAGAGCAGAGACTCGATGAAGAGAGGTTTCACCTCAGCAGCAGGAGCGCCCAGCCTGCTACCGGCCCAGCAGTCAGGAAGCAGCCCGAGGCCCCGTGTGCGCTACCTGGCTGCGGGTTTGTGTCTCGATGCTCAGGTGAACGGTGCTCCACTGGCAGCCTCCGTCCTTCGCTTTGTCACCCCTCCTCCTGGGTGGTTTTTTTCTTTAGCTCATGCCGTCCCTGACCATGAGCCAAGGCCCATCCTGTGATCGCCTCTAGAGTAGGTCACTAGGAATACTCACTGGAACTTTTTTTAAAATTTAATTTTAATTTACCTTTTTAAATTTTTATTTATTTATTTTGAGACTAGGTTAGGAGACTGGCTGATGTTTGTAGTTTTGGTAGAGATGGGATTTCACCATGCTGCTCAGGCTGGTCCTGAACTCCTGGGCTCCAGCGATCTGTGCCCACCTCGGCCTCCCAAAGTGCCAGGATGACAGCCGTGAGCCACTGTGCTCACC
This sequence comes from Rhinopithecus bieti, assembly GCF_001698545.2. Lineage (NCBI taxonomy): Eukaryota > Metazoa > Chordata > Mammalia > Primates > Cercopithecidae > Rhinopithecus > Rhinopithecus bieti. The sequence goes on along the minus strand of NW_016806331.1, from coordinate 2,080,893 downwards.
CCATTTCCTCAAAATAACTGTCTTTCTGTGGACCCTAGCGTGGCTCTCTGTCACTTCTGGAAGGTTCCACATGTGAAAAGCTGCAGAGGGGATGGCTGCTCACCATGGCCTCTCCACATGCTCTGGCGTGCACTCGCTGCTGGCTGCCGGGAGGTCGGGTGTGCACGAGCACGTGCGGTGTAGAATGTTCTGAGGAGCGGCAGGGTTCCCTTGGGTGGCATGGGCCCTGCGGGTGCCATCTGGATTATGCATTCTGTGTAGTGATCACTTTAGGAAAATTATTCCTCAGCCTTAGCTGCTTTCAATTTCATTTTGTCACTAAATCAGACTCAGTAGATACTTCTCTGCAACTGATTATGCTTACTGGACCGGGATAAATGTAGCTTGATTTTCAGCTGAGTTATTTGAAAAATAAAGTGTTTAAAGCTGTTTTTTGTTTTCTAGAGAAGACCAGACTCTTGTATCTATTGTTACTATGAAGAAACATAGTAGCAGGTATACTGTATACCTGCAGGTGTACACTGCAGGTATATGGAATGTATTTCAGTTCAAAGATCACTGAACTGTGACCTCCATCTTGCGTGAACTACGCTTTGCCTCAGAAGCAAAAGTGACCCCTTAAATGTGGCTAAGATATGCTAAAGATCTGTCTTTTAGGATGATTAAGGTCACAGTTTAAATGCTGATATTTTACTTGTGTAAGTACCTTAATTTCTCTGGTCCTCAGATCTTTGGTTTGTAAATACAGTAGAGCCGAGAAGCCCTGTTTGCAGGGTTGTGGGCACCACAGCTGCTGTCTGCACATGCCCCGTGGCACTGGGAGCACAGTCACATGCCATGTGTGTGGTCAGTGCTTAGAACTGTGACTGAGCTAGGGTCTGTAGATTGCTGCTTGGCTCTGAGAATTGCACGTATGTTTGCCCTTTTATTCAGGAGGGAGCGTGTTTTAGAAACCTGTGTGGGGACTGGTAGGTGACGATGCCATTTCTCTTGTGTGCCAGGTGTGGACCACTACAACGAGGTGAAGAACGTCACCGCCTGCGATTACCTGCCCCCGCACCTGGTGATCTACATCGATGTGCCTGTTCCAGAGGTCCAGAGGAGGATTCAGAAGAAAGGAGATGTAATGCAGTTTGAAACCAAAGGCCAGGCGTCTCCATTTTTCATGTAGATCAGCACTAAAAGCCCTGTGTTCATAGCACGCTAATTCCCGCCAGTCCTCACTAGGCGGGGTGACACACACCTTGGTCCCACCTGAGAGAGGGCATCTGCAGGGGTGGAGGGGAGACCTCAGGGCTTGGCCTGGTGCCACTGCCTGAGGACCTGCTGCCCAGCAGTGTTCTGCGGTCCCACTGTGGCCCCGAGTCCTCTCAGCTGTTTAAACTTTGGAGACTGGGGGGCCTCCTGGCAGAGCATCCTCCATCCCTCTGTCAGAGCATCCTCCATCCCTCTGTCAGAGCATCCTCCATCCCTCTGTCAGAGCATCCTCCATCCCTCTGGCAGAGCATCCTCCATCCCTCTGGCAGAGCATCCTCCATCCCTCTGGCAGAGCATCCTCCATCCCTCTGGCAGAGCATCCTCCATCCCTCTGGCAGAGCATCCTCCATCCCTCTGGCAGAGCATCCTCCATCCCTCTGGCAGAGCATCCTCCATCCCTCTGGCAGAGCATCCTCCATCCCTCTGGCAGAGCATCCTCCATCCCTCTGGCAGAGCATCCTCCATCCCTCTGGCAGAGCATCCTCCATCCCTCTGGCAGAGCATCCTCCATCCCTCTGGCAGAGCATCCTCCATCCCTCTGGCAGAGCATCCTCCATCCCTCTGGCAGAGCATCCTCCATCCCTCTGGCAGAGCATCCTCCATCCCTCTGGCAGAGCATCCTCCATCCCTCTGGCAGAGCATCCTCCATCCCTCTGGCAGAGCATCCTCCATCCCTCTGTCAGAGCATCCTCCATCCCTCTGTCAGAGCATCCTCCATCCCTCTGTCAGAGCATCCTCCATCCCTCTGTCAGAGCATCCTCCATCCCTCTGTCAGAGCATCCTCCATCCCTCTGTCAGAGCATCCTCCATCCCTCTGTCAGAGCATCCTCCATCCCTCTGTCAGAGCATCCTCCATCCCTCTGTCAGAGCATCCTCCATCCCTCTGTCAGAGCGTCCTCCATCCCTCTGTCAGAGCGTCCTCCATCCCTCTGTCAGAGCGTCCTCCATCCCTCTGGCAGAGCGTCCTCCATCCCTCTGGCAGAGCGTCCTCCATCCCTCTGGCAGAGCGTCCTCCATCCCTCTGGCAGAGCGTCCTCCATCCCTCTGGCAGAGCGTCCTCCATCCCTCTGGCAGAGCGTCCTCCATCCCTCTGGCAGAGCGTCCTCCATCCCTCTGGCAGAGCGTCCTCCATCCCTCTGGCAGAGCGTCCTCCATCCCTCTGGCAGAGCGTCCTCCATCCCTCTGGCAGAGCGTCCTCCATCCCTCTGGCAGAGCGTCCTCCATCCCTCTGGCAGAGCGTCCTCCATCCCTCTGGCAGAGCGTCCTCCATCCCTCTGGCAGAGCGTCCTCCATCCCTCTGGCAGAGCGTCCTCCATCCCTCTGGCAGAGCGTCCTCCATCCCTCTGGCAGAGCGTCCTCCATCCCTCTGGCAGAGCGTCCTCCATCCCTCTGGCAGAGCGTCCTCCATCCCTCTGGCAGAGCGTCCTCCATCCCTCTGGCAGAGCGTCCTCCATCCCTCTGGCAGCGTCCTCCATCCCTCTGGCAGAGCGTCCTCCATCCCTCTGCCAGAGCGTCCTCCATCCCTCTGGCAGAGCGTCCTCCATCCCTCTGGCAGAGCGTCCTCCATCCCTCTGTCAGAGCGTCCTCCATCCCTCTGTCAGAGCACCCTCCATCCCTCTGCCACATACATTTCTGTTCTGTGATGAGGTTTTTGTGTCCTATCGTTTTCTTTCACATTGAAAGCAATTTCTAATATCCCTCATCACTTCCATCTATTTAACGCAAATCGTGCCTCTCCCCGGTTTTCTTACTGATTCCACAACAGTAGAGCAGTGATCTCCACACACATCCATTTACTCTCTGTAGTTTTCGTTGGATCTTAATTAGGTGGCCTGGAAAGAATGCCTTTCGAAGTGACCCTGAGGCTGTGGGTTGCTCTGTTGGCGGCTTGATGGAGGATCCAGAGATGAAACAAGGACTGTCTGTGCCCTGTGGCGAGTTCTTGTTTAATACTGTGTTATTTTTTCCTGGAGGAGAATGTGGTCTCCTTTTTGATACTGTGATGAACATGCAGGACTTCCTGCCTGTTCCTGGCTCTGGTGCCCATCCTCACTGCCGGAATTCTTGTAGGTGCTCAGGAAATACCTTTCTGGATGGTGTAAGGGCAACAGTAAAGCTCTGGTTATTTTTTGCTGCTCCTGAAAGATCCATGAGACTAACTTTCCTTCTCTCTGTTGCAACAGTAGAAACAACAAGACATCTGTGTATGCCTTTCTATTGCCACTCTGGACCTGTTATTGTTTAAGCATATGCTTTTAAGTATGTTGTATAGTTAGACTTCTAGGAACCTTCCATCAAGTGGCAAAAGGAGGAAACTGCAAGTTCAAAATGTTTGTTTCTCAATGGAATAACTGGACACCTTTGCTTATTATGCTGACATTTATTGAGAAAAACAAAGTCATATATTTAACATTCTCTAGGTAATTCTTTTGTTATCTAGGAAAACAGTATTTCAAAAATTATTCTGAGGTCTAAAGTAGAGCTGTCAACTTTTTAATTTTTCCAAGTAAAGTCTTTAATACTGTCACCAGCTAAAATTACCCCATTTTATAAAAGATGTCACATTATCAGTAAGTCTGTGTTCTTATTTTGATTTTTATTTCAATGCAGTCTGTGTCTCAGTATTGCAGCTTTTGGGAATAACTGATGGGAATATCCGAAAACCATTTCTAGATTGTAAGAAAACAGTCAATGTGATCAATAACTACATGTTTTATCAATTAACTTCAGGTCAGATTTCTGAGATGGTTGTGTTGTGTTGCATGTTATGGGCTTGTATTACACTAGAGTTTCTTTTATAATCAGCAAACATTTAATCTTATTCTACTTGGAACATAGCTAATGATAGAGATTTAGAATCATATCACCTCTTTTATACTTTTGTTAATTTCACTCATTCCTCTAATACAGAGCACCTCCTATATGCAAGGCACCTGTGCCAGGCGCCTTGGAGGCTGCAAAGGTGAACAAAGATGGTCTCTGCTCAGACACCAAGTTCTTATTGGAAAATAGAACTCCCAATTACAGTCTTTCCCCCTTTTGACAGAGCAGTGAAGTGCAACATTGCCTTTATCATCCTTTCCCTGTACCCCGTCTCATTAGTGGAATTAATTACGTGTTCAGTAAATATTCTTTGAATGATAGTGTTTTTCTTACTTTGAACAGCTTTAGTGAGGTATAATTCATGCTTCATAAAATTCACCCATTTTAAGGGTACGATGGAATGATTTTTGGTAAATTTACCAAGTTGTTGCTACTCTTGCCGTAATCCAGTTTTAGAATGTTTTCATCATTTTGTAAGTTGAAACAGCAGGCTTGTTCATTTCTTTCTTCCTTCCTCTCTCCTGTAAATGTTGATTGAGCATCCACTCTGTACCAGACCCTGGTGGTGCTGGGGACATATCAGTGAGCAGGGTGGGTGAGGTCCTCTCCGTGAGCTTGTGTGCTGATGGGGAGACCTACAGCAAACAAGGAGATACATAATAAATATGTCAAATAGAGGAAAATGACATGAAGAAAATGAAACAGGCTGAGAAGATAGTGTGAAACTGTAAGGAGTTTTACATTTTAAAACTTGCTACTCGTAATTGGATTTTCAAGTTTCTGAAATTGGCATAGCGCATTTCAGATGATGAGGGAGGTGAGAGCTGTAGAAAGTGGGAGGAGTGGTTGCGGGGAGATGGGTGAGCGATGAAGGTGGAGAGCAAGTTGGAGAGATGCAGGGAGAGTCAGGGGACAAGAAGAGGGTGTGTCGAGGACAGGCGGCGGCCAGATAGGCCGCTGCCCCCAATTTTTGGTGCTCTTTCTTTCCTACGCTCAGGCATGAGGCAGACGGGAAAGACAGGCGGTGCTGCTTGATAACAGGCTTCTTTCTTGCCCTAAGTACACATCTTAGAATGTGTGGAGAAAGTCACGCTGTGGGAGCACATGGGCAGGCTCAGGTGTTCACTCTCGTAGATGGAGAATGATTCTAGCTGATGTTGGGGCCCTTTGCTGTCACCCGACAGTCCCCACAGTGCCCGACGTGAGTGGTGAGAAAATAGTGCTCAGTGATTTGCATTTTATATATGCACAGGTCAAAGAAAATGAACTCTAAATGTTCTCTTTTGATTTTTCTGCTTTTGTTTAGCCACATGAAATGAAGATCACTTCTGCCTATCTGCAGGACATTGAGAATGCCTATAAGAAAACCTTCCTCCCTGAGATGAGGTGAGCCAAACGCACGACTGATTTACGGGACTAAAACTTCTTTGCCAGTCGTTTCTCAGGCTCCAGCAGCCTGGGCAGTGTTCTGTCTTATTTACTGCAGTGGATATTGTCTGAGATGTTTAATCTGATGTTTATAAATAAGAAAAACAGGAGACATTTCATTTTGATTTTTGTGGGGTTTATTGGTTGGTTTGTTTTGGTTTTCTTATCAATACTTTTGCTCTGCTATATGTCCGAAGTTTTTTGATGCTAGAAGTAAACCAAGCTCTATTCCATGACAGGTTTTACCATAGAGAACTTAAACGTATTTTTACTTCAGGTGTCAACTAAACATTCGTGTTTACCTAGAAGGATTGATTGGGAGTGTATTCATGGAGAAAATTCGTGAAAGATAACATTTTCTCTAGACGTTCTTCATTGATGTCCTTGAGAGATGTTTGGATTAGATGAAGGAAACACCACCAGACTGTCTTTCTTCCTTTTCCCCCTTTCTTTCTTTGTTGAAAGCACACGGAAAATGTGGTTTCGCTCGTCCTGTGGCTTGTCATTCTGTGCTTCTGGGGTATATTCGTGTGTAAGGAGTGTCTGCCACACTCACTCAAGTCCAGTTAAACTCAGATTGTTTGAATAATGCTTGAATTGAAGATTTTTATACTATTTCTCATACGTTTTAAAACCTAAGCCTCTTTTGGTGCCTAAAATCTCATGTTCTTGTTGTTTAAAACTTCAAAGTAACTGTGAAGTTGGAAATAAAGATATAGTAATTTTAGAAAAAAGTTTTATTTTTAAATTTGTTTTAGTTAAATACTGAGTATTTACAATGAACAACCTCAGAAGGTAATATTGTTAGACCGTAGGTAATTAATAAACAATAAAAAGTGAGTAAGAGAACTGTTTTATTTAGCGAGTTTTTTCTGTACCATAAGTATTAACGTTTATGTCATCTCTGCTTGTTTGTGGTGAGCGTTTCTTTCTTAGGTGGTAAGAAGACAGGGTGGCCTCTGGCTTCCTTTTAACCTGTTGTACTGCCCTATTTCCAAGGCCACAATACCAAGGGAAGTATCTAGAGCCAACGTGAATAAACAGCATAAACAGAGATAGTTGACCCTAGAGTTTCAGGCTCAAAAATTACTCTTGGAGATTTTCTGGCTTCAAAAACATCACTGGGAATGAGCTTTCTCATAAATTCTCAAATGGAATTTCTAGCTACAGCATCAGCAAAATAATGGCTGGTTTCAGCCTGCGCACAGGGCGAGAGTTTCTTTTGCTTTGCCACCCTCGTAGACTCGTTAAGCCTCAGGCATTTATTTCTTACCACTTGGGCTTGCTGTGCTTTTAGCTCTTGTTTTAGGAACAGATACAGTCTCTGTTCATTGTTAAGATAGATCTTACCTGACAGCTCAAGCCTATGGATTGATGGGAGCCAATTGATGTAGGGCTCGTTTGTCACACGTTGAAGAATGAGTACCAGATGTACTCTGTGCAGTATGCATTATTTTAAGTGTTGAATTGTAGACCAAGATCAAACTGCAGCTTTATGATGGACTTGGATCTTAGAAGTTTTCTCTTAGAAATTCACTATGAAATTTGGCTGAAACTATTTTATGTAAAATTTCAAGAAACTTATAACGAGTTGTATTTTAAAATGTATTGGCCATTAGTGTTTTAGAATTCAGGAGTTATTTCCCGACAAACAATATTAGGTTTCCTGGGCTTGTATATTTGAACCATCGTTTAGTTAAATACTGAATATTTTTATTGTTAGATCTTAGATTAGACCTTAGAAGGCAATATTGTTAGATCATAGGTAATTAATGAACAGTAAAATCAAAACTAAATAAGAGAACTGTTTTGTTTAGTTTTAATACTAGTGTTTGAAATAAAGCAGATCAACCTGACAAGATGATGGCTCCGTTCAAGTTCTGTGTCTCCTGTCTTCCTGTGAGCAGTTCCTCCTGTGTTAGCTGTTCTCTCTGTCACATGCTGATATATGGTGATGCTTCACTGTTTTTGTATGTGTTGCTTATGAATGCCTAAAGAGCATTGCAGCCTTTTCCAAAATATTTGTATTGTGGGATTTTAAGAGGCACAATGAGCTAACTCTCATAGGAATGTGTGTTTTCTGGCTTTGTCAATATTTATGACCCAGATCTTAGGCGTACATGTCTTTATCCTCATTACTTTAGTTACGAATGTGTTAATGAGTATGAGTATCTCTTAGTTGCACAAACATTTGGCCATTCCCTTGTTCAACATCTGTTAATTTACTCAGCTCCAACAATGCTAGCTCCCAGTGTCAGTGTTAGCTGAGAGACAGAGGTACTCAAGACAGGGTAGGGAAGGCCTTTCTGAAAAAGAATCATCTCCTCTGAGATTTCAGAGACAAGAAGAGAAGCACTGAGTGGCCAGCCTGACATGTGGCGAGTTTTGTAACTGTCCGTTGTTTCAGATTGTTCTAAGGTGGGTGAGGAGCTGGGGAGGCTCTGGAAGTATTGAAGTAACTTGCGGGTTCAGGAATACAGCCTGTGGCTCTCCTCAGCCCTGAGCAACCTGTAGGAATAGCCACCATTGAGGTGGCACGTGAACTGCCAGCCCAGTCCTTTGTGGGGTTTCCTCCAGATCTCTGACTCTACACTTGATACCTTATTTTAGGTCTCCTTTCACGAGGCAGTGGGAATGAGAAGCAGGTGTGACTGGACAGAGGCGGTTTTATTTGTCTGTTGCCGAGATTGTTAGCATGCTGAATCGAGGCACACAGAAGATAGAAAATGGGCTCTCCAGGTTGCTCTCAGCAGGTAGTTTGGGGTCTGGAGCTCATTGAGGGCAGGAGCCCTGTCTTCCCTACCTTCCGTACCCCACGCAGCACCTGGCTCCCGGTAGGGCTTCAGCTAATGTCTGTTCAGTTATGTGTGTGTAATGTACCTGTCACATCATCCTGATCTCTGCTGTCCACTCTTGTGCAACTATGTCAAATAGTTTGTGACCTTTCATATTGCTATGTGAGAACAAGTAATGTTTCTGTGCCAGCCCTGTTCATCGGGGACGCTTAAGACCTCTGTCTCCTATACGCTTCAGTTGAATATTCTCTTAGGTGACCTGCAGAGGGAATTACTCTCCTTTGGCACTTTGTGCCTTTCTCTTCGTGATAACAGTGAGTACTGTAGACCGTTCAGGAAGCAATACAGCAAGTCCTGTGATGAGCGGGACCTTTTGCTTGCCAGCCCTAATGGCAAATGCAGTAAGTTACTTTCCTCACTATGGATTTATTGTTCACTCTGCTTACAGTTTCTGACCATTTATGTTGATCTTAAGAGGGCTGTGAGGGATGCAGTGATCTTGTTGCAGTAAGAATCTGTTATCCAGTGAATTGTGTGTTACAGACTTGTGTGGAACAGATGTGTTACTGAGTGATTGTAGAGCTTGAAGACTTTTTTCTTTTTCCTACACTTTGGAAGTGATATGAGTCAGTAACGATGAGACTTAATAAAATACAAGCACTTTACCTATACCATGGAATGTGACTAACCAGTGGTCTGTTGAAGATGGTCAGCAGGGTAGGTGAAGTTTGGTACCATTGTAGGGGTCAGATGCTGATTTCGGTATGAGAATAAATAGCTTTTACATTCTTGGGAGTACTTATTTACCCTGTATGTTTACATCCTAAATGTGTGGAGGGTACCCTGGTATAAGGATGCCGTCTGCCTGTGCTCGGTTAGGCCCTGGGCTATGGAGGGTACCCTGGTATAAGGATGTTGTCTGCTTGTGCTCGGTTAGGCCCTGGGCTATGGAGGGTACCCTGGTATAAAGATGTTGTCTGCCTGTGCTCGGTTAGGCCCTGGGCTATGGAGGGTACCCTGGTATAAAGATGTTGTCTGCCTGTGCTCGGTTAGGCCCTGGGCTATGGAGGGTACCCTGGTATAAAGATGTTGTCTGCCTGTGCTCGGTTAGGCCCTGGGCTATGGAGGGTACCCTGGTATAAAGATGTTGTCTGCCTGTGCTCGGTTAGGCCCTGGGCTATGGAGGGTACCCTGGTATAAAGATGTTGTCTGCCTGTGCTCGGTTAGGCCCTGGGCTATGGAGGGTACCCTGGTATAAAGATGTTGTCTGCCTGTGCTCGGTTAGGCCCTGGGCTATGGAGGGTACCCTGGTATAAAGATGTTGTCTGCCTGTGCTCGGTTAGGCCCTGGGCTATGGAGGGTACCCTGGTATAAAGATGTTGTCTGCCTGTGCTCGGTTAGGCCCTGGGCTATGGAGGGTACCCTGGTATAAAGATGTTGTCTGCCTGTGCTCGGTTAGGCCCTGGGCTATGGAGGGTACCCTGGTATAAAGATGTTGTCTGCCTGTGCTCGGTTAGGCCCTGGGCTATGGAGGGTACCCTGGTATAAAGATGTTGTCTGCCTGTGCTCGGTTAGGCCCTGGGCTATGGAGGGTACCCTGGTATAAAGATGTTGTCTGCCTGTGCTCGGTTAGGCCCTGGGCTATGGAGGGTACCCTGGTATAAAGATGTTGTCTGCCTGTGCTCGGTTAGGCCCTGGGCTATGGAGGGTACCCTGGTATAAAGATGTTGTCTGCCTGTGCTCGGTTAGGCCCTGGGCTATGGAGGGTACCCTGGTATAAAGATGTTGTCTGCCTGTGCTCGGTTAGGCCCTGGGCTATGGAGGGTACCCTGGTATAAAGATGTTGTCTGCCTGTGCTCGGTTAGGCCCTGGGCTATGGAGGGTACCCTGGTATAAAGATGTTGTCTGCCTGTGCTCGGTTAGGCCCTGGGCTATGGAGGGTACCCTGGTATAAAGATGTTGTCTGCCTGTGCTCGGTTAGGCCCTGGGCTATGGAGGGTACCCTGGTATAAAGATGTTGTCTGCCTGTGCTCGGTTAGGCCCTGGGCTATGGAGGGTACCCTGGTATAAAGATGTTGTCTGCCTGTGCTCGGTTAGGCCCTGGGCTATGGAGGGTACCCTGGTATAAAGATGTTGTCTGCCTGTGCTCGGTTAGGCCCTGGGCTATGGAGGGTACCCTGGTATAAAGATGTTGTCTGCCTGTGCTCGGTTAGGCCCTGGGCTATGGAGGGTACCCTGGTATAAAGATGTTGTCTGCCTGTGCTCGGTTAGGCCCTGGGCTATGGAGGGTACCCTGGTATAAAGATGTTGTCTGCCTGTGCTCGGTTAGGCCCTGGGCTATGGAGGGTACCCTGGTATAAAGATGTTGTCTGCCTGTGCTCGGTTAGGCCCTGGGCTATGGAGGGTACCCTGGTATAAAGATGTTGTCTGCCTGTGCTCGGTTAGGCCCTGGGCTATGGAGGGTACCCTGGTATAAAGATGTTGTCTGCCTGTGCTCGGTTAGGCCCTGGGCTATGGAGGGTACCCTGGTATAAAGATGTTGTCTGCCTGTGCTCGGTTAGGCCCTGGGCTATGGAGGGTACCCTGGTATAAAGATGTTGTCTGCCTGTGCTCGGTTAGGCCCTGGGCTATGGAGGGTACCCTGGTATAAAGATGTTGTCTGCCTGTGCTCGGTTAGGCCCTGGGCTATGGAGGGTACCCTGGTATAAAGATGTTGTCTGCCTGTGCTCGGTTAGGCCCTGGGCTATGGAGGGTACCCTGGTATAAAGATGTTGTCTGCCTGTGCTCGGTTAGGCCCTGGGCTATGGAGGGTACCCTGGTATAAAGATGCCGTCTGCCTGTGCTCGGTTAGGCCCTGGGCTATGGAGGGTACCCTGGTATAAAGATGCCGTCTGCCTGTGCTCGGTTAGGCCCTGGGCTATGTTGTCCTTTCCTGCAACTGGCACCTAAATGAGATGTCCCTTGTTTATACTGGGCAGATGATGTGTGGGACACAGTAGCCCCTTGACACTATGCTGGAAGGTGCTTCCAGCATTCTGCCGTTGTGGGCACTCCATTGAGCCTCCTGGTGCGGCCTGTCTGCTGTCCCGGCCTGTCTGCTGGTCCGGCCTGTCTGCCAGCCTCTCTGGCCAGGATTGGGACTGCATAGGCTTCCTCTGGGTGGTCTGGAGATGATGGCAGGGGCGGCGTCTTCATTTGGTGAGGGATGGACATGCTCACCTGCTGCTTTTCAGTCATTCCCGGGCTGGACAGCCAGGTCTCTGCATGGTCAGTGTAGGCATGGGGGAAGCGGGCATGGTGAACTGCTGCTCCCTTCCTTCTAGGACCTGGTGCTAAATTCTCAGTGGCCGGACTAAAGACCAAGGATGAAGGTAACTGAGTTGCTGCTACCCTGTTGTAGTTTGGCTGAAACAGGTTACTTTGAGGGTTTCATTTGTCTCGTAAATTCTAAATCCTAGTAGCTCAATTAACCTGTGTCCCACATTGCCAGTTTTGTGCCCTCTGTGCCTGTCCTCGGTTAGGCCCTGGGCTTCGTTGTCCTTCCCTGCAGCGGGCACTGCATTTGGCGATGGTATGTGCAGCTGCCGACGTGGCTCATGTACCTTGTTCCTGTGGACAGTGGTGGCTGTGGTCTGTCACGCCCTTGGCTTGGGGGCAGTGTAGTCAGGAGAAGGGAAACGAGGAAATGGACCTGCTGTTGTCACTGTCAAGCCAGCCATGAGCACATTCTAGCTTCTTTCTACATGTCCTCCTGAACCAGTCAAGCTCTAATGCGCCCTCACCTGCCCAGCATGGCGCCCAGTGCAGAGAATGTGAGGTTTCAAATTCGAGCAGGAGACTTTAGTGGTTTGTATTCATTCGCACATGTAATTTCAGCTTGGAAAAGTGTACATTGAATTTCAACATGTTTTTTCTTACAGTGAAAAATGTGAGATTTTACAGTATTCTGCAAGGGAAGCTGAAGATTCAACAAGGGTAAGGACATGGCTGAACAGTTGAAAGTTGTTTCTACGTTTGATTCATGTGTAAGGTTCTTGCGAATCAGATCGTCAGTTAGATTCCCAGGGGCCTTAACAAACGTCAGTGTTTTATCACCTAAAAGCAGTGCCGGTCAGATCCGTCACCACACTCCCCTGGCCATGAGGTTTTGATATTCTTTTAAGTAATTCAGTTTCTATGATCTGAAGATTATAGAGGCCATGGAATCATGGGCCATCCACTCCACCATTTTTATTAAAGAGATGGAGAATTGAAAGTTGGATTAGTGGCCAGGCATGGTGGCTCAAGCCTGTAATCCCAGCACTTTGGGAGGCCGAGACGGGCGGATCATGAGGTCAGAAGATCGAGACCACCCTGGCTAACACGGTGAAACCCCGTCTCTACTAAAAAATACAAAAAACTAGCCGGGCGAGGTGGCGGGCGCCTGTAGTCCCAGCTACTCGGGAGGCTGAGGCAGGAGAATGGCGTCAACCCGGGAGGCGGAGCTTGCAGTGAGCTGAGATCCGGCCACTGCACTCCAGCCCGGGCGACAGAGCGAGACTCCGTCTCAAAAAAAAAAAAAAAAAAAAAAGTTGGATTAGGTAATGGGAAAGATTTACATGTAAAGATAACAGTTTTCCCTAAATTAGTGTATTTTGTGAAAGTCTAATAAATCTTGGTGTAGTTTTCAGGGAACTTTTTGAATAATAGCCAGACAAACATTAAAACGTCTGAAGAAGAGTAACGAAAGCACATTTGCCCTCTCACATATAAAAACAAACTATATGATTATAGTAAGGAGAGCATTGTGGTGTTAATGCAAGAATTAATAAAGAGCCTAATGGAACAAAACAAGAGTCCAGAAACACATATGCACCTGTGTGTATCTTCAGTTTGGCAAAGTTAGTTCCTTAAAGGATAATTACAGAAATGGAAGTAGAGGAAAATTGTTTCTTAAATGGTACTGAGGCAATTGAACATACATTTGTTAAAAAAGAAGTTTTTTATTTTGTATTTTATATATTAAGCATAAATTACTAAAAACAAAACAAGGTGTAACAATTCTAGAAGAAAATACACATTTTAGGATCTGGTCTTGAAGTGTGAGTGGCATCCGTGTCACAGAGAAGCTTTGCATAGTTGGCTGCTGGGATGACAAGCACGCTTCATTTGCCTCAGCATTGGGAGGATGAGAAGAGGGAGGTTCACTGAGCTTTTCTGCACAGAGAGGCGCATTCTCCTTACAGAGGGAAGCCCTACATTCTCGCCCAGGCTCTCCTACTACCAGTTGTAAAGTTCTTTTGAGACCTTGGTTTATTCTACTCAGATTGATGAAATTACATTTCATTTTCTCCTCGGCCTTCTATTTCTGTTTTTAGAGTATTTATATACCTTTGCGAGACTGTTTAGGTGGCATGTATCTTAGCAGAAGAATAGTACATTTTGTCTCTTACACTATGTTATTTGAGTTCGTTTTTGAATCTACTCAAATTCTCGAAACTAAAGAGGGTTCCTAAGTTTGGCCTGTTTTGAGGAAAGAATGCTTATGGAAGGATTACTCCTCTGGAAGGTCAGACTGTGCAGACAGCCAGCCTTGGGGCCAGGCACCTGGATCATTAGGTCTCTCTAGGAAATGGGTTTATATCTTATTCTTTTGTCATTTTGAGAGGCTAGGTTTTTGCCTTTTAGAATGAACTTACTTGGGAAGAAATGAGTAGCCTGTCCTTGAAGGCTGATCTTTCTCCCCTAGTCTTGAGTGTTCTCGCCTGTCCTTTTTCTCCCAGCCTGCAGGGTAATGTCTGTAGTACTTGCTGATCCCTGAGTGTTAGCTAGGGATCATAGCTATGCAACACTCAACCCCACCATCTCATTAAAGGTCAGCCAGCTTCACTTTCATTCTGTTAAGGTGTGATTCTTCCTGCTAGATATTCATAGCTTACAATGTATTAAAATGTTACCTCTTGGCCAGGCATGGTGGCTCATGTCTGTAATCCCAGCACTTTGGGAGGCTGAGGCAGGAGGATCACTTGAGCCCAGGATTTAGAGACCAGCCTGGGCAACATGGCGAGACCCCATCTCTACTAAGAATACAAACATTAGCTAGGTGTGTTGCCGGGCGCCTGTAGTCCCAGCAACTCGGGAGGCGGAGGTGCTCAGGTGGGAGGATTGCTTGAGCCCAGGAGGCCACGGCTGCAGTGTGCTGTGATTGTACCATTACTTTCCCACCTGGATGACAGAGCCAGACCCTGTCTCAAAAACAAGCTACTTCATTTACATTTCTAAAATGGGGTTCTCTGTTTAACCTGAATTTTTCCTGTCTTAGGTGGTAGAGGACATTGAATACCTTAAGTTCGAGAAAGGGCCGTGGCTCCAGCAGGACGATCGCTCTTTACACCACCTGCGATTACTGTAAGTGCATCTGTGTGGGGGCTGCTGCACGTGTGGGGTCTACTTGCATAATGGGGAAACTTAGGGAAGTTTGAAGTAATTACGTTTCAAGTTAGGTGTTAGCACGACCAACCAATGCTTAGATGCATTTTCTCTTCCAAACAGCTCCTGAACCCCCTGGTCTGATACTTAATTTATTGAGTGCCATTATTAATTTAACAGGCATTTTGCTTCCGCTATGTGCAACACCATTCCAGATTTAAGGGATTTAAGTGTCAGATAAAATTCTTGATGTCTTTGAAAATGTGTTTTAGTGGGGGAGACAGAGTAAACAAATAGATGAAGCTGTCAGGTCACGAAGGCCAGGGAGAGAAGTAACCCGGAGTAACAGGGTGGGGAGTAGCTAGGGGTGGCAAAGGGCCTCTCTCAGGACAAGGCCTAAGTGAGGCCAGGATTGGGTCCTGTGGGCTGTGAGGTGAGCAAAGGGCAGGGGCTCGGCAGGTGCAGAGGCTCTGAGGCAGGAGTGTGGTGGGAAGGTGCACCCAGCAGCCAAGCCAGTGTGGCTGGAACAAGTGGGGGGAGGGGAGGCCACGGCGGAAGGCGGGTAGGTCATGGTGCATTTGGTGGGTTTTTATCTGATGAGATGAGATGCCATTTGGGGGTTTGAAGCAGAGGAGTAACACGATGTGACTTATATCCGTTCAGCTATTGTGTGGATTCTTTGGTATCTATTAAATGAAAACAAAAACTGTACCAATTCGGTAAGTTGGAAAAAAAGCTGTCTTCATCTGCGTCACTCTATTGAAACTGCTCCTGCCAAGAAGACGGCCTCGCAGTTCCAGATGCAGCAGACCCTTGTCTGTCTTCATGCTGCTCCCTGGCCCTGGAAGCAGTGCCGCTGCCCCTCGTCTCTACTCCCTTCTCCTGGTTCCATGCCCCCCGACACCCTCAGTCTGTCACTCCTCCACCAGCCACTGCCCTCTGGGGCTGGGCTCTCCTTTTGTGGTTCCTTCTGCCTGCCACTGGGCTCTGGCAGGCACAGTGACCCGGGCAGCGTCTTGTCCGTTGACTTCGATTTCTTGAGGACGTACCTAGTCACACGGCTGTGGATAGCATGGATACCACTGTAGGTCCTAGCCCAGACCTTTCCCCTGCACACCCCGCAAATGTCCCCCAGGTGCCTCTTGCAGTGTGTCTGTGCACTGGCCTTCCCACCAGTGATCCCCCAGCTCTGCCTTTTCTGTCCTGGCTGGTGCTGGCTGCCTGGGAATCTTACCCTGCTTGGGTCTCTCCTCTACCACCCGCCCCAGCTGCTGCTCATCACTGCAACGCCCAGTGCCTGGCACAGGCCTCATATCCAGCGTGCACTCAGGAGATGCATCTGGAACGAGTGACTTTGATTTCTGTGTTCTTGGCCCTGTGATGCTGGTGTTCTTAGGCCATTGGTGCTTCCTTTCTTTTTCTGCCTGATGGGGTGTGAGGGATACAGTGGTCTCCTAGGATGACCAGAGGGATAGCTGGCTCATTGTACATGTCACTACAAGTTCACTGATCAAAATGCAAACAGAATGTGTGATAAGTCTACTTCTGGCCAGGCAGGGTTCACGTCTGTAAATCCAGCATGTTGGGAAGCTCAAGCGGGAGGATTGCTAGAGCCCTGGAGTTTGAGACCAGCCCGGGCAATATAGCGAGACCCCATTTCTACAAACAATTTAAAAATTATCTGGGTGTGGTGGTGGTGCATACCTGTGGTATGCTACTTGGAGGCTAATGTGGGAGGGTCACTTGAACCTGGGAGGTTGAGGCTGTGATGAGCTGTGTTCACGCCACTGTGCTCCAGCTTGGGCGACAGAGACCTTGTCTCTCAAAAGAAGTTTACTTCTGTTTGATGTTTTTAGTACAGCATTAATAAGCAAAAAATGGATTTACATTAAAAAAAAAAAAAAAAACTAGTCATTCTACTTAGTTTGTTAATTCCTGCCACACTGTTAAAATAGTATTTGCAAAATCAGGTTTCTAGTTAGTGGAATGGATACCGAAGGGTGAGTGAGGTAGGCATACTGTGGGGTCCTCATGTCAGACTGAGGAGACAGGAAGAGTCAGGTCAGCCCTTAGCTGGCTGTGTGACTTGGGACAAGTTACTTTATCTGCCTGTGCCTCCATTTGTAAGATTATGGCAGTGAACTAGAGTGCCAGGCTGTATGTATCGAAGGAAGAAACAAATATAAATTTCATATATTCCATATATTCACTACTGTATAAAATGATATTAATCTAAAAGTAGCTTACTGAAATGATTGGCTCTAGAAAGTCTTTTTAAAGCAATCTAGCAAATCTTCCATTAGAAAGTAAAACAACAAAACCTGCTTTTTTTTTTTTTTTTTTTTTTTTTTTTTGAGTTGGAGTTTTGCTCTTGTTGCCCAGACTGGAGTGCGGTGGTGCGATCTCAGCTCACTGCAACCTCCGCCTCCTGGATTCAAGCGATTCTTCTGCCTCAGCCTCCTGAATAGATGGGATTATAGGCATGCGCCACCACACCCGGCTAATTTTTTGTGTTTTCAGTAGAGACGGGATTTCGCCGTGTTGGGCAGACTGGTTTCAAACTCCTGACCTCAGGTGATCCGCCCGCCTCGGCCTCCGAAAGTGCTGGGGTTACAGGCATGAGCCACTGCACCAGCCTTCCTTGTCTTTCTGAGCCATTACTAGGAGATGGAATTAAAGCACAAAGCACTGCTTTTGGCCTCTGAATCAATATTCTGCCTCCTGGAGACAATGGCCAGAGGTTACAGTGCCTGCTCCACGTGGACAACACGTCTCAGCCTGAGGGCCGTGAGTCCGCTGATTGATGGGGCGACTGACCAGAAATGAGAGGGGTCCTCTGAGATGTCTGAATGTAGAAGTTTCTCCGAGTCATTAAAGTCAGCTGATCATTCCCTGTGCAGCCGTTTTTGTTGCAAAGTCAGTGTGTGCTTTGCTGTGAACTGTGGCAAGGGCCATCAAACATTGGTTCATTCCGAGTAATTTTAACTTAAGGACAGAGATATGTAGGTGATGGAGACCAAGAGGGGAAAATAAAAGTATATTTCTGAAAAGAAAATGATTGTTGCGATACCAGAGACTCACCATTTCATAACCAGGTCAGACGGATCCCTTGAGAGGAACTCAGCCAGTCACCTGTCGCTGTGCCCCTGGGCAAGGGGCCTAACCTCTCTGAGCCTCTGTCTGCTTCTTGTAAAGCAGAGAGAAAATAGAAGCTACCTTAAAGGACTGTTGTGGGGATTCAATGTGCGAATAATTTGAAAGGCTCAGAACAATGTATATCATAAACACTAAAGTTGTAGAGACTATGTTATACTGTTTGTGGTATGTTGTTACAGTCTGATTGTAGATTCATTATGTGCTTACATTTCTCCGTTGATGTTTTTGTTCTTTAATCCTAAGCTTGTTTTTTTTTTGTTTTTCTGATCTCAGAAATGATTTATATTATCCTCAATTCACGCATTATGGAAGTCTACAGTGAAGTTGAAACCACATGCTAAGGACAACCATGATGAAGATGCTATTCATATTTTTTTCTGTGCATGCGCCAGTGCAGTTTAGTGTTTTATTGTTGTAATCCAGATTCCCAGTGTGCCCCGCCCCTTGGTGGGAGAGCTGACCTGAGTGATGTGCCCCCCAGCCTTGCAGGGTTCAGCACCACGGGGCTTAGCACTGCCTTGTATATGTAGTTCTGTGTTGCTTAACAACAGGGATATGTCCTAAGAAAGGCGTCATTAGGCGATTTCATCGTCGTGAAAACATCGTAGTGTGTATTTACACAAGCCTAGGTGCTGTAGCCTGCCCACCTAGGCGGTATGGCGGAGCCTGTTACTCCTAGACTACAAACCTGTGCAGCGTGGTACAGTACTGAACACTGTCGCCAGTTGTGACACAGTGGTGTTTGTGTATCTAAACATAAAAAATAAAATAGTGTAAGAGATAAAAATGGTCCACCTGCGTAGGGCAGGCACCGTGAGTGGAGCTGGCGGGACTGGCAGTTGCTCTGGGTAAGTCAGTGAATGAGTGCTGGGTGAATGTGAAGGTCTAGGACGTGACCGTACACTACGGTAGACTTTGTAAACAATGTACAATTAGGCTACTTTAAATTAAAACATAAAAGGTTTTTTCTTCAAAAAACATAATAAAAGGTTTTTTCTTCAGTAAGAGATTAACCTTCACTTACTATAACTTTCTTTATAAACTTAAATTTTTTTTTCTTTCTATCCTTATTCTAGAAGTATTTTCTGATTTTAAAATTACTTTTTACTTTTTAAACTTTTGTTGTTGTTGTTTATTAAGATACAAACACAGTGGCCTAGGCCTACACGGGGTTGGGAGCATCCACACCTGTCTCACTGGAAGGCCTTCACGGGCAGTAACACACATGGAGCCTCCCCTCCTGTGACAATGATGCCTTCTTCTGGATGCCTCCTGAAGGACCTGCCTGAGGCTGTTTTACAGTTACTTTTTTAAATAAGTAAGATGAGTACTTTAAAAATCACGATAAAATGTCTAGTATAGTAAATAACCTAAACCAGTAACATGGCCACTGATGAGAATATCAGGTATTCTTTACTCTACATAATTGTGTGTGCTGAACTCTTCCACGACTGGCGGTGCAGTAGGTTTGTTTATACCACATCACTGCAAATATGGGAGTCACGCGTTGAGCCATGGCACTGTGACAGCTGCTGTGATAGGAAGTGTTCAGCTCCGTTAGAGTCTTGTAGGACCACGTTGTATATGTGACCTGTTGTGTACTGAAACGCCATGCTGTGCATGACTGGAAACCGGCAGGAACCTGCCACACTGTACAAACAACGTGGGTTTCACAGGAAAGCCACAGGAAGGCTCTGTTGTTCACTATCCATCAGTATGACTTTGTGAATTTGCCATAACATTTCCATTTTCCCAATATTCACCTTTAGCTGCAGCTGTCAGGTTCCTCGTAGGAAACAGAAGGCACATTTGACCAGAGAACAGAAGAGGGTTTAGTAAGGGAACCATTGATGGAGAGCAGGGCAGGGTTGAGGGAAGCCAGGATGGTGAGACACCCAGGCCATCCGCAGTGGGAAACTGGCGGGTGAGGGCAAGGGCACTGGGCTTTGGAGTCCAGAGCCGCTGGGGCTGCTGTGGAAGAGCCTGTCCAGCATCAGATGGAGCCCGAGGGGGATGGGGAGCCCACATGCAGGGAACCAGCAGAACAATCATCCACCCAACTGCACTTCATTGAAGTCAGAGGGCAGTAGAGCCCGTCTGATGCAAGGAACCAGCCTCTGGACACAGAGCACCTTGGAGGAAGGGTGGAGAGGAGATCTAAAGGGTCAGATGGACAACAGCCCCAGACTGTCCACCCAGGGAATGCAGAAGGTGGTCAGCCTTCACTGTTGTCCTCTGGCCAGAATGAAAATATGCGTCCCTATGTGGGACAGGGGCAGCCACCATGTCGTTGTGCAGTGATGACCATTCATAGTCTTGAGTTGGTCACCACGGGTGTTTTTCATATAAAGTAGAGGGGGAGAGAAACAACCTGCCACAGTCCCCGCTTCTGTAGCAAATTCGGAGACCCGAGTTCACTTTGGTGGCTTCCTTGGTTCCCACAGCCTCCTTCCCTCTGCAGGCAGCTCAGCTCCGTGTGGGCCTTACCTGGTGCAGCATCCTGATCCTGTGTGCTGTGGGTTGGAGCCTTGGGGTCTGCCCTCTGTGGTAGCTGCCTGTCTCCTCTGTTGAGAATAAAATTCATCACTGTGAATGAGGACAGGTACACAGATCAATACAAAAAAAGACTTGTTGGACTCTGGAGAAATCCATGCACAGGCTCCCCAAGCTCTCTTCCTCTTGTGAGGGACACAGAGACACTGACACATTGATTGAGCTACTTTCTCTAGCAGCGAAAAATACAGTAACCTATGGGCAGTATTTCTGCCTGGAAAGCCCCTTAGCTACTCAGTGCCCATAATTTTTATTGGGGGCTGGTCACGTAGGAATCCTCCGCTTCGCAACTATTCAGGTTCCAGACTCCCAGAAAGAAGGCAGGTATTCTCTGTAACTCCTGTCGTACCCTGGTAGGGCTGAGGTTGCTGCCCAGCCTCATCAGCATAGGGCACTTTTTAGAAGCTGAGTTTCCAGAAGCCAACCAAGGGCCAGCCTCGCAAGGAGGCCCTGGCAGAGACAGCAGCGTAGGCCTGCTCTGTGTGTGGCGAGGGAAAGGCTTTCTGAGAGCGGAAGAGCTGTGCTTCTGGCAGAAGAACTTCAGGCAGGGGAGGCAAATCCGTACCCAGGAAATGCGGTTTTTCACCGTGGCCAGAGCCTGGGATTTTAACAAGACCGGGGTTTTGTAAGATAGGGGCAAGGGAACTGAGCACAGACAAAATTGCATGTGAGTAGTGGTGAACCATGACACTTAGTCTGGGTAAGGAGGGAAGTGAAGGAGGGAGGGGTGAGGGGACTGTAATGACAAAGTGGTTGAGAGGCCAAAGGCATACCCTCTTGGAAGAGAAAGTCGGGAACAAAGGTTGAATATAGAATCAAATCACCTGTGGTTCTGCCGCCACAGTGCCAGGAGTGACAGTTGAATGCAGGTTCTTCCAGTTAAATGTGTGTGTGCATATATTTCTAAATATATCTTGCATGTATTTTTGTATTCTACTTCCAATATATTGAGCATGTTCCTGTTTTGTTAAACACTTTAAAATTTGATTTTTTTCATGGCTCCCCATATAAGGTGCACTTACCATTGATTGAGATGCAAGTCAGGGCTTGGCAAACTGTTTGGCCTGTGGGCCAGATCCAGCTTTCAGCTGCTAAGAAGATCCTTACATTTTTAAAGGATTGGAAGGAAAAGAAAGGATTATGTGATGGAAACTGTATATAGCTCTCAAAGCCTGATATTTGCTATCCGGCCATTTACAGAAAAAGTTTTGACCACAGACACAGCATAATCCATTTACCGTTGCTTTAAAATAAATCTCTTGGGTTATTTCAGTTTCTTCATGTTCCTAATACAGTAAAGAGCATGTTGTACCCCTTTTTGTTCAATTTTAGGTTACTTAAGGTATAAAAGTGGTCAGAGTATATGAACGCATTTTACAGCTATTGTGTTTTTGCAAAATGATTCTCCAGAATATGTGTACCAGTATTCATACTTGTACCTGGTCCTCTGAATTTCCCTATATAAACAATATAATTAGACAAAATGCAAACAAAAACTTTCAATTTTGATACCAAAACAAGTATTTGTTTTACTTTGCATGTTATAAACGCTGAACTTATTTATATTTTTATTGGCTATTTATTTGCTCTTTGTGAATTTTCCCTTCATATTTAAGTTTTTCAGAGAACTAGGTTTTTGTTTTGATGATTTATGCAGTTGTTTTCCATTTTATTGATATATACCCCAGTTTTATTATTTTCTCCCTGCTTTCTTTAGGCTTTTCTTACTCTTCATTTTCTATCGATTCCTAAGCTTTTTGATTTTAGATCTTTTTTCTTTTCCAATATAGTCAGCCCTTTGTATCCCTGGGTTCCACATCCTTGGATTCAACCAATCTTGGACCAGAAATATTTGTGGGGAAAAAAAAGCCAATAAAATAATACAGCAATAAAATAATAAAATGTAAAATATAGTATAACAACTATTTACATAGCATTTACATTGTATTAGATATTATAATAGTTATAACTATTATATTATTGTATTACATTGTTTTGGATGTTACACATACTCTAGAGATGATTTAAAGCAGGGGTGTCCAATCTTTTGGCTTCCCTGGGCCACATTGGAAGAAGAATTGTCTTGGACCACACATAGAATACACTAACACTGACAATAGCTGATGAGTTTAAAAAAAAAAAAAGGCAAAAAAATTTCATAATGTTTTAAGAAAGTTTATGAATTTATGTCGGGCTGCATTCAAAGCTGCCCTGGGCGGTATACAACCGTGGATTGGACAGGCTTCATTTAAAGTGTATGGAGGGTGGGTGTGTGCATAGTTTATTTGCAAATACTGTGTCATTTTATGTAAGGGGCTTGAGCATCCTCAGATTTTGGTATTAGTGGGGTCTTGGAAGGAAGCCCTGGAGAACAGAAGAATGGTGATGTATTTGGAAGGAAGCCCTGGAGAACAGAAGAATGGCTGCCTATGCATTCAGTGCTGCCACTTTCCCTCTAGGTACTGCTCTTGCTGTATCACACAAATGTGGATAAGTTGTATTTTTATTTTCATTCAAAATGTTTAAAAAATTATTTTGAGACTTTTTCTTTGACCTATGTGTTATTTAGAAGTGTGTTGTTTAATCTCCAGGCGTTCAGGGATTTTCTAGGTATTTTTCTGTTGTTGATTTCTAGTTTAATTCTCTTGTGGTCTGAGAATACGCTGTGTATGATTTCTCTCCATTTACATTTATTAAGGTTTTATATGGCCAATGTTTCCTATCTTGATTAGTGTTCCAATTCAGCTTGAGAAGAGTGTAGATTCTGCTGTTGCTGGAGTGTTGTATAAATGTCAGATTGAGCTGATAGACAGTGGTATTCAAGTCATTGGTATCCTTACTGATTTTCTCTCTGCTGGGTCTGTTGGTTACTGAGAGTTGGGTTTAAATTTCCAACAGCACTGGATTTGTCTGTTTCTCCCTTGAGTTCTGTTAGTTTTTGCATGATATATTTTGAGGTACTGTTGTTAGGTACGTAGTTTGTTATCTTAGGTTATGATCTTCTTGAAGAATTGGCCGCTTTATCGTTATGCAACGCCCCTCTTTTCCCTCATGTTTATCCTGGTTGAAGTCAGCTCTCTCTGAATTGAATGTAGCCCCTCCGGCTTTCAGTTAGCGTGGGCATGGTGTGTCTTTCTTCCTCTTCTATCTCGAGTCTTGAGTTTTCTCATAGGTAGTAAGTAGTAGTTGGGGCCTGTGTTTTAATCTACTCTGACAGTCTCTGTCTTTTGATGGCTGTGTTTGGACCATTCGCGTTAGAAGTGAGCATGAGGATAATCGAGTTCCATTTTACCGTTGCTTTTCCCTGTTTTCTGTTTGCTGCATGGGTTGTTTCTCCCTGCCTCTTTTTCTGCCTTCTCTGGATTTCATTGAGCATTTTATATGATTCTCTTTTATCTTTTCTCTTAACATATTGATTGTACTTTTTAAAAATGTTTGTAGTGGTTGCTGTGGATTTTCCAGTATACATTTACAGCCCATCTGGGTCCACTCTGTGATGGCACTGCTGCTCCAAAGGGCTGGAGGTACCGATGGCACAGTCTTCTAGGCTCCTCCTGCTGTCACTGTGACATGGCTGCCATTCCTTCTACTTTTTTTTTTTTTTTTTTCTTTGAGGCAGAGTCTCACTCTGTTGCCTATCGCCCAGGCTGCAGTGGCATGATCTTGGCTCACAGCAACTTCCCCCTCCTGGGTTCGAGCAATTCTTCTGTCTCAGCCTCCCAAGTAGCTGATACTACAGGCGTACACCACCATGCCTGGCTCATTTTTGTATTTTTAGTAGGGATGGGGTTTTGCCATTTTGGCCAGCTGGTCACAAACTCCTAACCTCAAGTGATCCGCTTACCTCAGCTTCACAAAGTGCTGGGATTACAGACGTGAGTCACTGCACTCGGACTCTTCCACTTTTTGTAAGCTGTAAAATCACTCAATTAATTATTGTTGTTAGTCCAGGAAAGGCCATTGATTTTCAGTTTTTTCTTATTGGAAGGATGGAAGTTACAGCTTCCAGCCTTCACCCTTTGGAGCTGAAGCTGGAAGTTCCCTCTTCGTTTTTTAAAACTGGTAACATTTTGGACTAGATGCCTATATTTGTATGTGTGTTTGTAAATTTACCTGAATGATATACTCTATTACTCAAAACTTTGCTTTAAAAAACTCCATCTTCTCTTCCAGCTGCTCTATTGCAGTGGCCGCAGCCTTCTTCCAGCTGCTCTATTGCAGTGGCCCCAGCCTTCTTCCAGCTGCTCTATTGCAGTGCCCCAGTCTTTTTGGCACCAGGGACCAGTTTCATGGAAGACAGTTTTTTCACAGACTGGGGCGGGGGTGGGGGATGGTTTCAGGATGATTCAAGGGCATCACATTTATTGTGCACTTTATTTCTCTTATTATTACATTGTTATATATAATGAAATAATTACACAACTCACCATGATGTAGAATCAGTGGGAGCCTGAGCTTGTTTTCCTACAACCAGACGGTCCTATCTGGGGGTGATGGGAGACAGTGAGAGATCATCAGGCATTGGATTCTCATAAGGAGCACACAACTTAGATCCTTTGTATGCACAGTTCACAGTAGGGTTTGTGCTCCTGTGAGAATCTCATGCCACGCTGGTCTGACAGCAGGCAGAGCTCAGGCAGTAACGCGGGCGAGGGGAATCGGCTATACATACAGATGAAGCTTTGCTGGCTTGCTCACTCACCCGCTGCTCACCTCCTGCTGTGTGGCCGGGTTCCTTGCAGGCAGAGGTTTGTGGCCCGGAGGTTGGGGATGGGACCTCGCTGAACCGTGTTCTGCTGTTACATCTGAAATCTCATAGTTAACAGTAGATGTCAGCACAGCGTCTGGAAGGTGTTTCGGAAATAATTTGTCCCACAGCACTCCTGTGGGGCGGGACTCCCTCATTTTACAAGGAGGAGACCACGGCTGGGAGAGCTCGAGCCTCCCACGGTTGCATGATTATGTGTGGGACGTGTGACCTCTCGGGCTCCAGGAGCTAGAGCTGCTGCTCTCTGCATCCTCTGTGCAGTCCTGTGCCCTGGGCCGTCTTGCCTTCCCTCCTGCCGTCTGGTCAGGCTTGAATCCTGGTGGAAGCTTCGACTCCTCCGTCAACCATAATCCTAGCTTGAAGCCTCCTTTTTCCCTGCTGACCCCCTTATCCTAATCCTCCCCTAAGTCACACCCTGCTGGTCAGTGTGCCACTTTCAGTGATTTCTCTCCCATGTCTCTAACCCTTCTGCTCCCCTTGGGGTGTAATCCCCTAGTTCTTGGTCTCTGTTCCTCTGCCTCTTTATTTCTTCATCCCACTCCCATCAGGTTCATTTTTTTTAAAAGTCACAGGGACCCCATTCTCTCTTTACTTGAATCTTCGCGTGGCCTATCTTCATTTAGTCATAGATCCGAATTTCCTTTCCCAGAATTAATTCAGAATCCCAGTCTGCCCTGGTTCTGCATCTTCTACCAGGATACCAGGTAATCTCCCAGGCTTTTCTTCCACCACCACCTGCCCAGTAATTACCTAGAAATCCTAGCGGTCTTTAAAGCTTGGCCGTAAACACCATGTTTTCTCCCTGACACCTTCCCTTAACTCTTCTAGGCTGTTACTTACATGAATGTATATGGTATCCTTGTTTGTTAGTATTAGCTACTGCTGGGCATCATATGATATCTCACAAACTTACCGAGACAAGGGATTTTGTCTGACTTGACCTCCCTGTGGTAACAGTGTGATTTTCTAAGCACAGTGAAGTGTGTGTTGATTCAATTCTGCACCGTTTGTGTGGTTATTGAGTTACGCACTTACCGGAGCATAGAGAAGGATCTGTGACCCCCGTAGTGTATCAGTTACAGCATTCAGTTGTTCTCATCTAGCTCACTGTGAACGGTTTTGTCCTTTTCTCTCCTGATATTTTGCCTTTCTTCCTCCCCAAAGATGTTTCGTAAGTTTACAATATCAATTGTGTTTATTTTCATTTGAGTACCATTTCTCAATTGAGGGACTCAAGTGATAATTATGACCAATTTTCTAACATAATTATTGTAAACATGCCGTTTCCCAGTGACATTCATTTTATCCAGAACCTGACCAAATTATTGGTTTAGAACATTTCTGCACCATCTCAGTTACGTGTTGCCAGTGTCTAATTATGTGTATGTGTATAGCTATGCTTGTGCTGAGAGGCAGTAATTGTATTTTTCAGTCTTATTCATATCCACATCCCTAACTGACTGGCGCCTGCCTGGGCTGGTTTCAGTCCAGTCAGAACCTCCGACGACACGTCAGGCCTCCAGCTGTGCAGGCTCCTCTCAGACCATCCCTGCCTCTCCAGAGCCCAGAGCTTCACACCTACCCTCTTTTGCTTAATTGCTAAGATTTTTACATGACTCCTGGAGCACATCTTTTTAACATGAAATTTCAGTGCTATAGAAACTGTAGCATGTGAGTTTGGTATCAGAAGTACAGTGTTTCAGATAGAACTTTGCAATTCAGGAGAAACTGAAAAATAGGGTTTGGAAATGTTATAGAACAAAGTGTTGACATTCTGTTAATTGGGAAACAGCTTGAGTCATAAAACACAATTTACAATTTTATTCCTTTTTGTGTCTTCCTGCCTTACTCTTTTGTTTTAAAATATGTGGCAGAGCACCTCTTATCATAACCAAGCTCTAGTATATTTTATCTTATTTAGACACTGACTCATGATATTAAAAGGATACGTTTTCCTCAATCAGTTTTGAAGTCTTCTTAATGAAACTAAGTGCTTTGTGAAGAGAATATTTTCTTTCACTGCCTTTTGCTTCCTGAGTCATAAAATGATTCCTTGCATCTTTATTTCTTACTTAAATCTAGGAGTTTACTGGAGATAAACCATAGTCTCTTTCTAGTAGTCATCATTAAGCTCATAGCAATAAATTGAAAGGGTAGTTTGGTTAGGTATAAATAAATTGTAGAATCATTGCAGCAGATTCTTTTTTTAATCTTCAAAAATAGTTTGAAGCATACTTGGTAAAAGATTTTCCAGGGCTACATGTAATGTTGCCAAATTAAGCATAGATGGCGCTGTTGCTCTCTCTTCTACACATGCTCCAGGCCACTGATTGCTTTCATATTTTCTAGCATTTTCTTAGGTTTTTCAAACTGTAAAGAAAACCATGTCACCTCCCTGCGTTGATATTTGTTAACATTTAAAATATGAACTTCATTTTTAGTTGGAATTTCTTATTGTGAGATCACTTCAAAAATTATCCTTATATTTGAGTTAACAGTAAGAAGATGCGTACTTGTAGATTATTGATACATGCATGGAAGTGTTTAGATAGAATGCATAAGGAAAGCTAGCAACAGTTTCCTCTGGAGAGGGAACTTGTAGTCTTACAATTAATGCAGTCTTACAAAATATGGCAACTTTATGCCCTTTGCACACTTTCTGTTTCGCTTGAGTTTTTTTTTTTTTTTTTTTTTTTTTTAATATTTGAATATCTTTTGGCAAGTAAAACCAACTTAATAGTAAAACTAAGAAAACGATCTTATCAGTAAGTATGTACATTACAGCCATTTGCCTACCCATGTGGAAGCGCACATAAATACACTTAGGAAAGCAAACGATCGTTGTTATCCTGGCAGCAGTTTCTTGGAGGGGCGTTTGCATTATTGGATCACCAACCATGTATGAATGACGCAGTTTTTCCTAGGATCCTGCTGATGCTATACCTACTGTCCACTCATCTTCAGCTTGCCACAGATTCGCAGCTTTGTGGCTGTCTGTGGAAGCATGATTCGTGGCTCCTGTGAGCCCTGGGTTCTGGTCAGGTTGTTCTATTTGTGGGAGAGCCTACCTGGGTACCGTGGGGAACAGGCCTTGGGTTTGCTTAGTGGACCTGGACTCACAAAGTCTGGCCGAGAGCCAGATGCACTCACATAATTTCCATTTTAGCCATTACAAATGAGAAACGTCTCCTGCTTTTATAACTCAGTAATGGGAATGTGGCGGGTGAAAATAATTATTTTCTTTGTTTTGAGCCCTTAAGAAAAGATACTTTATTTTAATGTTTTTTTTTCCCAAAAGCTCAAAAAATGCTTTTTATCTGTAAGTATAGTGGTTATATTCAGACTATATTTAATTTAAAATAAGCAAATTGTAACAAAGTATAAATATTTTAACATTCAGCAAAATGAAATGATAAAGCTAAGAGACTGTCCTATGATTTGTGTATTTATTGGTGCCAAGAAAAGTGGAGAATTAAATCTTTTACAAGCCGTGGTACGACAGACCATCCTATGTCAGCCTCAGCGTACAGAACAGATCTGTAAGACACTGGCTGCAACTGCAGAGAGACTGAAGCTGCTCACCGTTCCTGCCCCAAGATCCACTGATCCACTCATCTGGAAAATTGTTAATGGGGGCGTGCTTTGTGTGTAGCACTGTCAAACCATTTGCTTCTAGCTTTTGACTCCTGCTATTCCTGTGTTTAAAGCGTACTTTGTCTCCTTTTCTATGTCTTTTCTACGGCATCCATTCCCAGAAGTTCATCATTTGTAGGTACTGAGGCTTTTAAAAGATGCTCCCTCAGGTTCTGAGAGTAGTTTTAAAAAGCAGCTCCAGATCGACCACAGGGTCTTTGGGAGGACCGCTTTGCTTCTGGGATGACTGCTTGGCAACAAACAGCATTTATTGGAATGTATAGATTTTTTATATGGATGTTTTAAAAAAAAAAATCAGACTTAAGCTGCTTTTATTGTATTTATTTTGATGGTTTGGTGTGATCCACATGTGTCTTATTTTTTTAGGGTTCAGGATAAGTTTGATGTGCTGAATTACACAAGCATTCCTGTCTATCTCCCGGAAATCACCATTGGAGCTTATCAGACGGACCGTGTCTTCCGTCAATTCAGAGCGGTAAGACTGTGGAAATGGAGAAAGCTGGCGGGGGGTGGGTCTGCAGCGCCTGGGGACACTAGTCACTTCTCCAGAAAGGAGTTTTTGTTGTTGTTGTGTTTTGTTTGTTTTAGTGAAGGAGCCTCTTTTTCATTGAAATAATTCTCCCTTTCCCCGTATTTCTGTGTGGAAAGCTGATGAAGTCCTCAGATGACAGCCCCAGCGCAGAGAGGTTCTTCTGGATGGTTCTTCATCAGGCACATTATCTTGATAGGAGAACACTCTGTTCTTCAGCTATTATGTCACTTTCTTTACTGTCAGATGTTACTTTTGGTACTGTCTTACTCTTTGTCTGTAAATAATGAGGGTTCCATTCCTGCAGAAGGTGCCTAGGCCATATGGGAGGGCATAGGGAGGGCAAGGCAGAGCTTGGGACAGACAGCGAGGGTGGAAGTTGGTAGGGGCAACTGTGTCATGGATCTTCTTATCCAATTGCCATACCTTCTTAGTGAGTTATTTGTTGTGGCAAGATTCCATTGGTTAGAGGCGTGTGTAGGTTTTGTTGGAAACCGGCGGGTGAGTTGCAGCCTGCGCTGCGAATCCCGATGTCAATGGGCTGGGAAGAGCACGATCCTTATCTGTGGCAGTGGTGGCTGTGGGTTGTTATGGGTAAATGTGAAATAGTTGTATTAAATCAGAACTCCAGGCTATGCCTTCAACATGTCGAAGAGTTGAAATCTAAATTTTTTTGCATTCCTCTAATTGTCTAAGTTGATACCAGCAAATTGCCTGGAGAACCCACCGAAAGTCTGAGTAGATCCCCTTGCTTGCTTTCTTACTCGAGGCACTTGGCATTTTCTTTTAAGTAAATTTGGATTGTTTTGGAAGTGGTCTTATTCAGTGTGAGGATTTGGGGAAAACACATAAAACCATAAAGGTATCTCTCCGAGGCACTGGTGGTTAATCTGTGCACACCTCCTTCTGTCCTTGTATACATGTGAGTGCATGTGCCATTTCTCCCTCTTTGAGTGGGGCTCTGTGGATTTGCTTCCCTGGCATCATTGCTGTAGCTGGTGCCTTGCTTGCTGCTCTTGTGTAGGCCAGAAAACCCACACTTGGTGTTGGTTCCCCGTGTCTGCTTTTGTGCGTGGCCAGGTCCTGTTGAGTCTGTTTCACAAGTGGCTTCACTTCTTCCTGTTGTCATCCAGGCTGCCATCATTCCCACCAGAACTTGTACGGCTGCTTCCCCTCCCGTCTCCTTGGGTTTAGTCTCTGCCTTCAGTCCTTCTCCAGTAAGGCAGAAGCAGCCACGATCTCAGTGCAGAACCCACGATCTCAGTCCTGTGCCTGAAGTCCTTCCTCTCCTGTGGGAGGTGTGTTAAAGTCTGCCACTCTTTGTAGATTTGTGCCTCCTTTCTGTTCTGTCAGATTTTGTTTCTTTTTTGTTTTAGGGCCATATTATTAGATGCATACAAATTTAGAATTGCATTGTTAGTAGAGTCACCCTTTTCATTATGATATTTTCCTCTTTACCTTTAGTGGTGGTTCTTATTGTGAAGTTTATTCAATATTTATGTAGCATCTGAAACTTTCTTTTGGTTAGTATATGCATGATGTAACTTTTTCTATGTCCTTTAATTTCAACCTTTCTGTGTCTTGATATTCAATGTGGTTACCTTGTAATTTGCAGTTATCTAAAAAATTTTTATTAGTCTGAATATTTGGAATATTTATCTATTCACATTTAATGCAATTACTGTTTGTAAGTAGCTTATCTTACTGTTTTATATTTTTTCTACCTGTTCTATGTATTTTTTTCTTTTTTGATTAGTTTTTTTCTTTATTCCATTTACCCCCACCTATTTCCCTACTAGTTACCATTTTAATAGCTTTTTGTGACTAACCTGATAATTAAAATATTTATCTTTGGTTTAATGATGTTGAAGATCAATTAGCTTTCCAGTTCCAGAGCAGAATTACCCACTCTTGTGTTTTGCATGATCTCGGTCATCTTAATTCTCCATACATGTTAGCCCCACAGACGTTTGCGACTGTTCTGAGCTGCGCTCGGCAGCTCTGCCTGTGCATTTGCCCCATGGCCGCCCACCCCTTCCCTGGGCGCTGCGCCTGTATGTAGCATCCTTGGTCTTCTGCCTGAAGAATTTTTTGCTAATAATAAATTCTCACACTTACTATTTAAAATGGTCTTTATTTGATCATCATTTTTACCTATTTTATTTTTTTTTAAGTTTGGAATGTTCCAAACTTAAAAAAAAAAGAAAAGGAAAAATAACTTTTCCTGAATCATTTAAGGTAAATTATTAACATGATACTCTGTTATCTTCAAACACCTGAATGTGACAGTTCGCAGAGGGTGGTGTCTGCATTAGGATCGTTTGAGCTGCTGTTGGGAATGCAAGTTCTCAGGCTTCAGTCCAGGCCTCCTGGATTAGACACACAGGAGATGGGGCCCAGAAATGTGTTTGAGCGAGTCCTCCTGTCAATATATAGTGCCCGGTTTGAGAATCATGGCTTGAATGTGTAATTCTCACAAACAAGGATGTTCTCCTCCACAACCCCAGTACAGCTGTCAGAGTCAGGAAATGAGCGTCACGCGCTACTGCTGTCCGACCCACAGGCCCTCTTCATGAGCAGTCATTTATCCTAGCCGGGTTCTTCTGAGCAAAAATAGCCAGTCCAGGGTGATGGCATTGAATGGTTCCCTCTGCTAGTCTCTGTGAATCGGGTTCAGTTCCTCAGGCTTTTCTTGGCATTCAAGACCTTGACATTTCTGAAGACTACAGAACGGTTACCTTGCTGAATATCCCTCAGTTTGGTTTTGAGGGATATTTGGCATACGGTTCCCATTTGTCCCACCACTGTTTTTGTTACCTTTATTACTTGTTAAGGTGGTGTCTTCGCTACAAAGTTGTCTTTTACTCTTATTATTTAGTATTTTGAGGGGAAGTACTTTGAGAATATGTAAATGTCCTCTTCCTCATCAAACTTTCACTTAGTAGTTTTAGCATCCATTGATTTTTCTTGGCTAAATTATTACTATGATGATTGTCAAATTATAATTTTCTGTTTCTGTCATTCTATATGACCAGGTAGTGTCCTGCTAGAAGCAAATATTTTCCCTTCTCCCCATTTATTTATTCATTGATCTCCATATATCACTGTGGACTCCCAGATTCCTGTTTATTCAGATACATCTATACTTGTTTCTGTGTTTCTCTCTATTTGTTGAAAACCGTGAATACACACCAGTGTCTCCAGTTCCAGTGCAACACAACAAGGTTCATTTTAGTGCTCTCCTCATCCGTGTCCTTCTCAGATGATGAGAAACCCGGCCCCTGTGATCTCAGTATATTTACCTGCCGGAATTCCACAGGGCGTAACTTAGTCTCCTGTCTCTGCTACCGTGGCGTCCCTAATCCCTGCCACCCAGGCAGGTGCAGGTATTCTCCAGTCCTGCAGAACAGCTTTCCATTTGAACTTGAAGGAAGAAAGGCTGTCTTCATTCCTGCAGGTTGGTTTCATTGGGTATTGAGTTTTAAATTGCCAATATTTTCTTTCAGTGCTTCAGACTTTGCTATTTTATACTTCTGGCTTTTGTGTTTCTAATGATATAGTTCCTCTTCGGAAGATATTTCTTATTTCTTTGACAAGTTTCTTCTCCTTCTTTTTTAAAGAGATTTTTCTGGCTTGGTTTTATGCATTTATACTTTCTGGGGTGTGTGTTGTGTAAGTAGTTGTGCCTGTGCGCCTGTGCTCACTTGGTCTGAGGTTCATATCTATCACTCTTTGGGCCTTTGGCTGGTGTTCATTGTCTGTATCACTTTTTTTTTTTTTTGTGAGACAGAATCTCACTCTGTCACCCAGGCTGGAGTGCAGTGGTGCGATCTCAGCTCATTGCAACCTCTACCTTCCACGTTCAAGCGATTCTGCTGCCTCAGCCTCCTGACTACAGGCATGCGCCACCATGTCCAGCTAATTTTTTGTGTTTTTAGTAGAGACAAGTTTTCACCATGTTGGCCAGGCTGGTCTCAAACTCCTGACCTCGGGTGATCTGCCCGCCTCAGCCTCCCAAAGTGTGTCTGTATCGCTCTTGCCACATTTTCTGTCTGCCTTTGCCTCCCACAGTGTGTCTGTATTACTCTTGCCATATTTTCTCTCTGCTCTTTCTGGTTCCAGTCGGTCATATGTTGGTCCTTTTCACC
This sequence comes from Rhinopithecus bieti, assembly GCF_001698545.2. Classification (NCBI taxonomy): domain Eukaryota; kingdom Metazoa; phylum Chordata; class Mammalia; order Primates; family Cercopithecidae; genus Rhinopithecus; species Rhinopithecus bieti. The sequence goes on along the minus strand of NW_016806331.1, from coordinate 2,047,374 downwards.
ATGCACCGTGTTCTCCACGCATCTGCTCCTTTCTGTATTTCTCATCCTGTTTTTTGTTTTTGTTTTTGTTTTGTGTTTTTTTGAGTGTGCATCAGCCTAGATGTGTTCTTCTAAACTGCCTTTCAAGTTACGAATCATCCTTTTAGCTCTTCCTAATCTGTTGTTAGACCTGTATTTCTTATATTTGAGTTTTAAATTTTCGTCCTGGTTTGTTTTTGATTCTAGAGTTTTCATTCTTTTATAATTTCAAGTTTACTGCTGAAATTATTTTGTCATCTAATTTCTTAAACATATTCGTCACAGAGTGACACAGAATTATCTGATAATTGCAGTATCTGTGTCTCTTGTAGGTCTGTGTGAGTGGTCTGGCCCCTCCCGTTTGGTTTGGGGTTGTTTAATCTTGTTGTTTGGTGGCCTCTTCATCGGTGTTTTGTGGTTTTCCAGTGGCAGTCATTTTTTGTGGAGACTTTGCCTGGAGTTGTCTCCCTCTGGAGAGGATGTGCTTTACCATCTTCTGGCAGGCATGGAAGTCAGGGCAGGTCCCCTGAGAGCATTCAGGAAGCAAGCTGATTACACTGAGCTTCCGTGTTGTGGGGCCTGGGTGTTTCCAGCTTGCCCTTACTGAGAGGCCATTTTTGCCGGGGTCCTTTCTTTTTGGTGGGTCCTGAACTGCATGTTTGGCCCCAGCGTGCACTCCTGCTGCTGAAAGCTCTGCCGGACTTCTTAGCCCCTCAGCTCTGCTGGTGGGACTGGGGAGCACCTCAGGGAGGGAATGATGCCGCCTGTACAGCCTAGCTGTTTTTGTTTCTTCTCTGGACGTTGGCATCCAGGGCCCTCCCTGCCCTGTTGCCTTTACAGCCTGATGTTGCCTTTGTAGAGTCCTTTTCTACATTGTCCCCTGTTTGGTTGTTCAGGAGGGGAGGGTTGGTCTGCATGACTAGTCCACCAGCTAGATGTGTTAGCCGTTTTAACCGGGTACATGGAGAGTTCACCTAGCAGTTTTTCATCACTGTATTTTATGTGGTTTTGTCTGCTTTTCAGTTTGTGAGCATTAAAGAGAATCTAAGAGAATCTATGATACTGGACTTGTGGTTTGAATTAAATGTTTAGAAATGTTAAAATTTTGAATCGTATTTACATGACTGGGGAAATCTGATTTTTAAATTTCTAAGCATTTAAAAAAATAAACGAATGTTTAGAACAGTTTTAGATTTACAGAAAAACCTGAAGGTAATAGTGAGCTCTCATACCTCACATCCAGTTTCCGTTTCATTAACTTCTTCTGTTAGTGTGGTGCATTTGTTATAATTAATGAATTAATAATACTTCCTGGGTTTTTTTTGTTTGTGTTTTGTTTTTTTTTTTTGGAAACCGAGGCTCACTCTGTTGTCCAGGCTGGAGTGCAGTGGCATGATCTCGACTCACTGCAACCTCCACCTCCCGGGTTTAAACGATTCTCGTGCCTCAGCCTCCCAAGTAGCTGGTATTATAGGCGCCTGCTACCGTGCCCAGCTAATTTTTGTATTTTTAGTAGAGATGGGGTTGCACCATCGTGGCCAGGCTGGTCTCAAACTCCTGACCTCAGGTGATTTGTCCACCTCGGCCTCCCAGAGTGTTGGGATTACAGGCGTGCGCCGTCACATCCGGCCCTTACTGTTAACAAAAGCCCGCACCTTGAATCATTCAGATTACCTTAGTTTTTCCCTAATGTGCTTTTTCTGTTCCAATATCCCATCTAGAATATGACACGACATTGGATCCTCATGTCTCCTTAGGTACCTCTTGGCTGTAACATTTTCTCAGACTTTGTTTTTAATAAGGAGTGCAGGTGAGGTATTTTGTAGACTCTCCCTCAATTGAGGGTTGCCTGATGGTTTTCTAGCGATTAGACTGGGCTGTGTGTTTTGGGGAGGAATCCGCAGAGATGAAGCATCAGGAGCACTTGCTGTCAGTGCGACCTGGCACCCTGGCCCCTGACCGTGGGCTCCTGTCTGAGGTCGTGCTTGCTGGGTCTCCACTGGAAGCTGCTCTTCCTCTTTCCAGAAAGCCTCATGCACACCACAGCCTTTATGTTCCTCTGTCAGAATTGCCTGACTATTTAGAGGGTTTTGTTTAAGGAAATTCAGTTGCTTGATATTATAAAATGATCAGTTGAATTTAAATAGTAATAAATAATAATGACCATTTCTGTAAATTCATAAAATTCCTTTTGTCCATCAGAGACATCAGCAACAGTTCTCATTGCATTTCCCTCTGGAAACGGCATTGTGGGGATACCTGGAGGTGAATGAAGAAAGCTCCTCTGGGTTTCACGTGCAGCTGTTTCAGATCTGGGAAGGTTTGTGGCTTCTCACAGAAGGCTCTCTGCATGGGTTGCAGAGCTGCTTTCTAGATTGGCTTCTCTGGGTACTAGGTAAAGCTCCCTTCCTTCTGGTGGTCCCCTCCCTCCTGAGCCTGTGCTCAGGGGGCTCCTCAGGGAGCTTCATTCTGACCTAAGTGACTTCGGTAGAGACTTGAGCAGACAAGGAATTGAATACCGAAATGTCTTGTGTGAAGCCTTCTGTAACTGTGTCTCCTTGCACACACCCCTGAGAGAGTGCAGGCCTTCCCCAGGACCAGGAGGAGATGGAGAGTTTTTCTTTCTAACAAAAGGCCCCACCCTGGCGAGAGTGGCTTCCTTTTATCTGGCCATCCGACGGACAGCTTGTACTAGCAGCGATTTCCGTCAGATGCTGAGGGGAAAATACAACCGTTGCACAAAAAACACATTAAAAATCAAACCCTAACTATAAAACCCATTTTCTCCAACTCTTTTCTTTCCTTTGGAAACAAATACTCATGGTGTAATAGGAAGGCAAATGTTCATGAAAATGGAGTTTCTTTTGAATCATTTGTGTTTCAGGTTGCCTTCATCTCATTCCTGTCTAGTTCATCTGAAGACAACAGGCATAGCTAGAAAAATGGAAAGTGTGTAGGAAGAGAGAGGGCCCGGAGACAGGGATGTGTGCAGGTGGAGGTGTATCTCATCTCATCAGAACAGACGGAGAACATGCCAGAGCCAGGAGCCATCAGTCTCTGACACCTCAACTCACAGAGGCCACTGGGCAAGGACAGTTGAAGTTGTTTTTAGTTGGGTCACAGTTAGAGGTTCTGAGGTTTAGCAAGAATTATTGTGAAGTTTGAATTGCTAACAAAATTAAATGCTGTTTTCTATAATTACATGTTGGAAGAAGAAACCGTAACTACAATCAAGACAAGAAGCGAGTTTTTTAGAAAAGAGTTCAGGTTTTGCTTTTATGAAAATTGCAAAAGATAAGTAACTAAAGGAAAGTAAAGTCAGCCTTTATCAGAGACGGGGTGAACAGAATTGTCTCTTCCTAACCTTGCAGCTGGGGATCCCCTACCCTCGGTGGGCTGCGCGGAGTGAAAGAGAGGGTCCTGAAATGCTTCTCACTGGTCTTTGGAGGTGAGGAGACCTTCTTATTGGTTTTCAGGTACACGCGTCAGGTCACTGGTTTGCTGCAGGGGAGCAAACAGTATTCGAGGACATTCCACAGAGAACGTGTGAATATTAGAGCAGAAGGTTTTTGGCGGCCAGTTATTTCCTGGAGCAAGTGGAGGCCATGGAGGCCTTTTCATGACAGTGGTTCCCAGAAGCCCATTACCCTGGTAGGCAGTTTCTCGCTTTCTGGGAGACTTTTTTTTTTAAATGTTAAAAATACGTGTTTTAGCCAAATTCTGCCACTAACATGAGAATTTCTATAATCCCAATTAATGTTACAAAAATAATAAAATTACTAAAACTGTGCCTTATACTTTCATGAGAAACTTAAAATATGCTTGCACTGTGCTTCTGTAAATAGGTGGTCTGTGTATTGTAACACACCCAGGACGTTGCATGCATATTTTATGATGGATATTGCCCTTGTTGATACTTGGAGGTTAGGAGTTATTAGGTTGCACTTCTGATTCTTGGGAAAGGAGTAATGCTTTGACCTTTATTCTTTAGATTAAGTATTATAGTCTTCGTTTTTCTTCCAGGATTTTCATGATTTTCTGACTTTAGTGTTTTTGCAGTTTTGCCAGATGGGTCTGGATTTGAATTTTTCTTTATGTGCTATTTGCATCTTGTTGGTAGGGTCTTATTCCTTGCTGGTAATTCCCCGTTGCCTCTCTTTCTGTGGACACTTTAAACCTAGTTACTTTATGCTCTGTCTCTGGAGTGCTGCTCTGGATACTGTTTGATCTTCTTCATTGTTTCTTCTTCTCACCCATGGTGACTTCTTTTCTTCTCTGTGTGGAGACTTTGGGTGCTGAGCTTCTGCCCTGTGGGGCTGCATCCGTGGGCATTTGGTGAGAGCGGGTCCCTTCTGAGCCAAGCTGCCAGATGAAGTACAGGATGCCAAGGTAAGCTTGAATTGAGAGCAGCTAGTATTTTAGTATAAGTATGTCCCAAGGATGTTAACCGGGTATCCTATATGATTTCCCAGTCCTGGCAGCCCTACTCTTGAAAGGACCCTTTGCTGTTGCCAGGCCTCAGATTCCTGAGGAGCAGGGAGGGATTGATGGCACCTTTGTTGCTTGTGGTATTCCAGGCCCTGGAAGTAATGTGAATTTCAACCCTCAAACCTGTGTGGGGACAGGCTCTGGTTACGAATTCCCAGTGGAGGGTGGTTTCACCACTGGGTGCCAGCTGGGGTTTCCTTGCTGGCAGGGGGCCTTCTCCCCGCACTGAGGGCATGGCCCTTCAGGAGTCCCCTCACAGGGACGCCAGGCCGTGTCTTCTGGCTCTCAGCAGCTCTTAGGCGTCCCCAGGGCACTGCGGCTTCAGCTCACCACTCTGGCTTTTCCACTTGCTCTTCGTTCTTAGCCCCTTGTGATTACTTGCGGAGCTCAGCAATACATGTAGAAGCATTTCCAGAGGTTTTATATCAAGAGGTTTTTCAGCATATTAGGGCTGCTGCTTTGCTAGAAACAGAAGCCTCCCTGTTTCTCTTTATATTTGGAAAGCCTGCTTTGGTGCTGGTTCTTTCTGTAGTCCTTCTGTGGAGGGCCTGTCTGAATTAGAAAGTCTACATTTTATATACTCAATAGCTATTTACCCAGTGAACAATCCCCCAGAATGCAGAATTGATTAAATCCCCAAACCCGAAGGCACAGAAGGGAAACCTGGCTGATCAAAGAATTCTTGCCTTTTAATTTAATCAGAGTTCTATCCTGGGGATAGAGTCAGGCATCTTGGGAGCGCTAAGGTAGTAGGAATGACAGTTTACCCCAATACCTGCTGCCAAGCCTGACATTTCAGACCCCCTGCCTGACAGTGTCATCTCAGTGTCCTACCACTTCTGCACTTAGCCCTGAGCAGATCTTTATCGTGCCAGGCACTGTTGCAAGCATTGGGGCCACACCCGAGAGTGAAGCCAAGCCCTGCCCTCGTGGAGCTCAACTCCTAGTGGGCAGGGAGAGCAGATGATAGACGGACAGGGCTCCAGGGTCTGGGAGAAAGCACAGCCGAGGAGGCTGCCCTGGAGAGGGGTCTCAGGTACCTGACACAGGGGACAGAGGGATGCAGGGGTGTAGGGGAGCAGGCGCTGCAGGGGAGTGAGGGATGTGGTGGTGTAGGAGCAGGCACCCCTGGAAGGCAGGAACAGGTGGACACGTTCTGGAACTAGAGAAGAGCCCGTCATAGTGAGGTGTGATGCGGGTGGGGTGAGCTTGAGCAGGGAGTGAGGTGAAAAGGCAGCAGGTCAAGGTCAGCCGGGGTCTGCAGCTACCGCGGGGACCTCAGTTCAGCTGTACTCCTGGTGAGGTGGTGGCATTGGCGTGCCGGAGAGTGGCATCATCTGGGTTTCAGGTTCAAAGGGTTGCTCTGCTTGCCACGTTGAGTTTCAACTGTGGGGGCAAAGGCAGAGGGCCAAGGCGGTCAGGGAGGATCCTGGTGGTGCAGGTGAGAGTGCTGGCGCCATGGGCGGGGCCCCTGAGAGTAGGCATCATCTCTTTTCCCGAGAGCCCCGACTTACCAGAGGCATTGTTGCCCCTCCATGTTCAGCCAAGTTGCTTCTTTGCTTTTCAGTTTTTCAGAATTAAGCAGACTATTGCTGAAGGATTCCAACAGAGGGAGTCAGGGAGGAGGTGCAGGGTGGGGAGCGGCTGCTGAGGGGCTGGTGGTTGTCTTTCCTCACCGGGCGGTGGAGCCCGGCGCCTCTGCTGTATTGCCTCTCCTGCAGAGTTGTGTGTGTGACTGGAGGAAAGGGATGGAGCGAGTTCAGCCAACACTGGAATCTTGCTATAAAGCACATTAGAGACAGGTAGTAGCAGCTGGGTGGGGTGGGGCTATGGGGTGGGGTTCTAAGATAGGAATCTGCCATTTGTAACAATAAGACTTTGGTATAAAGGCTTTAGTTTGGGAATCCCAGGCATACTTCCTCATGGATATTTTCCTGACCCTTATGTTTAATTTACTGATGGATGGATGAGCCCAGAAAGGGTTACTCAGGAGAGCACTTCTCAGGGAGTGGGGTGACGCTGGGGAAGCTCGCCCACCCTGTGTCTGAGCAGATTTCTGAAGTCTGTTTGGAGCTTATACATTGAAACAAAGCCGTTATTCTAACTTTCATATGAAAAGAGTTCCATGTCTTTTAAGACACTTTTTATTAGAGCTCAAATTCTTTTATAAGCAGAAACTCCTTTTCAGGTTTCTAAAAGCATACAAACAGTGGGAAGACAGATTTCTTCCCCACATCACCTACAGGTGGTTCGCCCACACCTATTTCAATAGACCTTATTTTAGCGACTTACCTTTATCAAATGGTTCCAAAGTGTTTCAGCCTCGTTTTAACAGAACAGCAGCTCTTCCTTTTCAGACTCATAGTTTTCATAACATTTAATTAAATTTTGTAATTGCAGTGACAAGTACAACTGGCATCGCTGCTGGGAAACAGACCACTGACTCATACCACTTGGTGGGAGGGATGGAAGTGCCTGTGGTCCAGCAGGAGCAGATCCTGCCCCTTGGTGTGCTGTGTAAGCTGGCCTGCGAGTGGTCCAGTCGGGGCTGGTCAGGGGAGCTTTCTGCTGAAAGGAGGATGTGCTGTGTAAGCTGGCCTGCAAGTGGTCCAGTCAGGGTTGGTCAGGGGAGCTTTCTGCTGAAAGGAGGAGGAGCTGGTGAAGAGGACCAAGCTTGCCAATGTTAGGAGGCAGGCCAGACTGCATGGGCCCTGGGTACCAGCAGAGGAGCCTGTAGAGTGGCCTTGGTGTCTTTCAGAGGCTGCAGGAAGGTCAGGGTGGTGAAGGCTGACCACGCCCAGGATACTGCATTGATGACCAGGTCATAGGTGAACCTTGAGAGAAGTGTTAGGAGACTGGTGGGAATTAGAGATTCCATCTTCTATAGCTTGTTATTTTGTCTTGTTTTTAAGAGCTAAGGCATTCTCTGTGTTTATAGACAAAAGGGTTAAGTGCTTGTGGAAAGAGAGAAAAAACGCAAGAGAGGAATGGGACCGTTGATGGAGCAGGGATCCCAGAGGCGGGGGGAGCCTCTTAGCTCATCAGAGATCCCAGTTCACCGAGCAGGCATGGCCAGGCCAGATCACTGCTTGTTTCATAGGACCCCAACCTAGCTGAGGGGAGGTTGGAGGGATGGGTGAGGGCTCTTTCCTCCCACGGGGAGACACTCTCTGTTGGATTGGCCATGTGTGGAGTGGAGGCACAGAACCTACATCCATGGTGCTGTGAGGGTAGGTGAGAAAGCCAGCTGACCCATGCTGGGTGGTTGACCAGGCCCAGTGACCACGTTGGCCATTGTCATTGAAGCATCTCATTCCTTGATTAAAATCCACTGGTGCTCTTCACATCACAGGACCAGTTCCGGACAGTAGATTACAGCCATTTGATGTGTCACATTTACGTTCTCCTAGCATGAAAGCAGCAGTTTGTGTGCTTAACATAATAAATATGCATGGTTGAGCTTCCTGGATGTGATGGCTCATGAGTCTCTCTGGAACAGACTGATCTTGGAGATGTCTTGACTGGCCTGTAAGGGGCACGCTCGTCCAGCTGTGGAGCACGCAGGGGGTCAGATCTCCACACAGATCTGACCACTCCACACAATGGTTCTGGTTCCTGTGAATTCTCTCATCTGCATGAAGGGCCGGCTGCCTTTTCTAGGTGTCGGGGAAGCCTGTTGTTTCCCACCAGCTGCACCCTTGAATGGGGCCTCCAGAAACAGGAGCAGCGCCAGGGGCGAGTTAGAGGGCCTAGCACGCCACACTCAGGGACGGTGGCGGGACACTGGCAGGAACAGTGGCAGCTTGTGGCGCTCCGGATCCCAGGTTCCTGTGCCCGCCCAGCTGTACCTGCCAATGGATGGGTGACTTTGAACTGAGCGAGAAGACGGCAGTTGGGGTCTAGTGGCATTCGTTAGTTAGGAAGAAACTCCAGCTACCCATTCTAGACTTCCTGTCTCTCTCATCTGTCTGTCCTTATCCCTGACCCTGGCTTCCAGTCTGAGTTTAGGGAGATCTCCTCGGCGGGGAAGATTTCCCAGCTCTTCCTGTGGCTGGATGGAGTCAAAGGCACCAAGACCTGAGTCTAGGAAGGGATCAGCCAACTCATTTTTCTTCCTGGGGTTCTGTAATTTTTGCTTTGTTTGCCCTTGTGTAATTATAAGAGGTGCACAGCTGCTGCTGTTGATGCAGTTGTCTAAATCAGTGGTGCCCCAGAAGTTGCAAGTGTTCTGGGAGCTGCTTTTACTGAGGGAATCATGTCTTTTTACTGGAACTCCTTCCTAGGGCCTCTCTGAGCTCTCATAGCCTCTGGCGCAGCTCATAGTTTCTGGCTCCGCATGGTGGAGTCGCCTCGCTTTCTGCTGTGGCTCTTGCTTGTCACTCTGCAGTGCACTCAAGGCTATTCAGCCTGTCAGCGGGAGCTCCACCTTCCCTGTGCGTTCATCTGGCCCCCATTTCGCTGCACTCGGTGCCAGACACTGCACCGGGGCTGGAGACACAGCCCGGTGTCCACACCCTGGAGACTCAGCAGAGACACGTGCACAGAGGGTACAATGGAATCGCAGAGGCTGTGGGAACCGTGAGAGGATAGGGATGTGCGGTAGGCTGCTGTGTCTGGGGTCTGAAGGCTCGCATCTCACAGGATGGGTATGAGTTTGCCAAGTAGAAAAAAAAAGAGTCTTGGCGGGGGCAGTTGAGGGAGGAGGAGGATGGCTGTGAAGGCCAGAGGCTGCAGGGCATGGCCAGCAAGGGCCGTGATGTGAGGGGAAAGGAGATAGTGGCCCTGGGGCGAGCATGATGTGAAGAGAAAGGAGACAGCGCAGGTGGGAGGGTGATGAGTGGGGCGAGATCGCACAGGGTCTTGGAGTGGACTGTGGAGCTTACTTTTCATCCTAAGCCACGTGTGATTACAGCAGGCATGAGATGAACCCGAGGAGTTCAATATAACCGAATTAGAGAGCCTTGCACATTGTTATATAACCAAGTCTTGAATTACAGTATAAAGAACTTCTTATCAGCATTGATGGGATAATTAAGAAAGGTTGTCAGAAGTGTTGGAATTTGAACCAGAATTTGAGATTCATAGATCCTGAGGATTTATGGGCTTTATTTAGAGTAACTTCTTGACTATTAGAAACTCTATCAGATAAATTTTAAGGGATTGGAAAACAGAGACCCAGAGAAGTTAGCTCAAGGTAAGACTACTAAATGGATGACGTGGAGTGATGGTTAAGATGACATTTTCCTGACTGGTGCTGTGGCTTTGGTTGGGAACAGCAAGAGATACAGAACCGACGGGCTGGGTTCCGGGAGGGTGGTTGGCAATAGAAAGTGTGGATGCTTGAGCCAGGAGGCTCTTAGGATTAATCTGGCAGCCATGGCCTGCAAGGTAGGGGGAGGCTGGTGGAAGGAAGGATTATGGGCGGGGGGATGGAGTGTCATGGGCTGAATAGGACCTGACAGGAAGGGGAAAGAGCAGAAAGACGGAGGCTGAAGAGGGCACCGCTTCTGCTGCTGATCACAGGGGTAACAATGCCAGGTCACCCCGAGCCCCTACTGTGTGCTGGGCACCATGCTGTTGCCACAAGAAGGCACTGTTATTCTTATTCCATTTGCAAATGAGCAGTTGGACACAGTGACTTTCTGAGGTCCTGCAGCTTCTGGGAGGGCAGGACTCACATTTGGGCAAGTGTGTCCGGGCGGCCGTGCTGCTTCCCATTCCGCTGCTGCTTGCAGGGCCCTTGGGGTGAGCACCGTGCACAGACTAAGGCGTGGGGGTTGTATTAGGCTGTTCTCACGTTGCTATAAAGAAATATCTGAGACTGGATAATTTACTTAAAAGGGTTTTATTGGCTCAGAGTTCTGCAGGCTGTACAGGAAGCATAGCAACTTCTGCTTCTGGGGAGACCTCAGGAAACTTGCAATCATGGCAGACAGTAAAGGGGAAGCAGGTACAGCCTAACATGGCAGGAGCAAGAGAATGGGGTGGCAGAGTGTCACATATTTTTAAATGACCGGATCTTTGGTGGTGGAGTGTCACCTATTTTTAAATGACCAGGTCTTTTGTGAACTCAGAGTAAGAGCTCACTCATCACCAAGGAGATGGCCTAAGCCATTCATGAGAGATCCGCCCCCATGATCCAAACACTTCCCACCAGGCCCCACCTCTGACACTGGGAATTACATCTCAGCCTGAAATTTGGAGGGGACATCCAAACTCTCATTTGATGAACTTGCTGGTGACACAAGTACACAGACTAGTAAAGAAAGACCTTTTCACAATAGAGTGGATCTTAGATTTTCATATAAATAGAAGGGTTTATGATTTTTGGTTTTGTTGGTCCTGTGACCTTGGAGTTTTTGACCAATCCTGTCACTGGTCTGGCTAGTGTCCTGGTGGCTCTCAGGCGCCTGTCCACACTCTAGGCAACACCCAGCGCTAGGGCACTGATGCCTCAGGAATCCAAGTTTTCATCTAAAACAGCATTTTCATGGGGTGCGGTGCTCACACCTGTAATCCCAGCACTTTGGGAGGCTAAGGCGGGCAGATCACTTGAGGTCAGGAGTTGGAGATCAGCCTGGCCAACATGGAGAAACTCTGCCTCTACTAAAAAACACAAGAATTAGCCGGGCATGGTGGCGAGCGCCTGTAATCCCACCTGCTCGGGAGGCTGAGGCATGAGAATCGCTTGAACCCAGGAGGCGAAGGTTGCAGTGAACCAGAATTGCCACTGCATTCTAGCCTGGGCAACACAGTGAGGCTCCATCTCAAAAAAACTAAAATTAAATAAAAGTAAATAAACAAGTAAAGCAGCATTTTCAGAGGGGCACGTGTACCTGGGGTCTGACCAATATTTATGAACACGTTTTTCATTGGCGACCCTCATTGTGTGCTTGGAATTGACCCTGTATAAGTTCATGAAAATGCTGAATGTGTGCAGGACAGGCTGCTGATTCTTTAAAGTCATGTTTTAAACATTGTATCAGGTCGCTTTTTATTTCTGTGCAGCCCTTCCTTGGATTAGACAAACTGTGATTCGGTTTCTGCTTTACCAATTCAGTCTCTTTTCAATGGAAGGAGGCCAGATGCTGTTAAGATACTGCACTCCCTCCGTGAAGCTGATCGTGTCCAAGATAGTTGCTAGGACAACAGAATCTTCTGTTTTCTCTCCTGCTATTTTTATTTCTTTTACTATCTCAAGTTGTTTTCATTTTCAGTATTGAGTTCTCCCTTAACGTTTTTTAAAATAGAGATGTTTTTAGTAACTTTAATGTTAATACTGTATGTTCTTGCCTTTATGAAATTCACCTTGCAGAAAAGCACTAGGATCAGTTGACCTAAACATGCTGGAGACGGAAGGCAGGACGTGATTGCTTTAGATTCCTCATGACATTCAGACCTTACTTGGAACTAAGTTTGGTATCTAGTTGCGTTAAAATACAAATTTTCAGTTTAGAAGTTACTTAATTGGGTTTGAAAGTAAATGCATAATGCCTTCAGTGTTCTCTCCACTTTGTGCCCTGCCACATGCACTGTGAAAATTAATCATTGAAACTCAGCATTCATCTGTATGCCCCGGTTATTTACATCTCTGTATATAGAAAATTATCAGCATGTGTCACTCGAAGAAGATGATTGGCATAAAAGGTGCTCTTTACCGGGTACTTTGGTTGGTATGTGATTGTTGCTGGTATGTGGTATCTGCCTGTCTACTGATGGAAAGTGATAAGATAATGTCTTCCCTGCAATCTGGAAAACCAAGTGCCCTGACTTTACTGTATGTTGACATATTATTTTGTTTATTTTAGAATTTTTAGAAAGCATACCATTTTCAGGTTTAAAACAAGCGCTTAGGAACTTTTCTGTTATTCACAGCTAATAAGAGTTAAGGAGGATTAAGACATTTGAACTGTTGTTAATACTCATTGCAACAAATTTGACAGCTAAATAATGATATATTTGTAGGAAGCTATAGTTTTATGTGCTAAAAAATAGAATACACATTTTCAAAACAAAATATGGTTTTGAAAGTTGACTGATAAAAGAATTTTTGGAAATTGGTGCCCATTTTGTTATACTGGATTTGTGTTCTACAGTAACGGAAATTAAGGGAAATTGTGTATCAGAGAAATGTCTTTAATATCTATAATCCTCTTCTTTAAAATTAATGAAGAACTCTAAGCAGAATCCATTAGCATGTATATGTTATAATGGAACATAGGAGTTGGAAACTGGAATTTCCAAATCACCCCGGAACTGTGCAGTAGTTTGAAGTTCCTTAGTGCATCTAGAGAGAGGGGAGCCAGTCATGCCTGGCATAACCCATTTCTTGCCCCAGCGGAGTGAAGCCAATCCAGTAGACAGGCTGCCCTCACTCAATCCTTTTTTTAATTTATATTTACAGTAATACAATAAAGGATTTGTTGCTGGAATATACACATATTTATTTATAAGTATGTTTAATATTTATCAATATATTTACAAATATATGTATACATGTACACACACACACACACACACACACACATCCTTCATGAAAACTCTTTCCACTGGGAAACGGTGAGCATCCTTGAATGTCCCTGAGGTGACTACTAGGATATAAACATTCCCCAAGGGAAGTTCTTTGAGTTACATATGAAAGGACCTACAGAAAGATTGGAGTCACCTTTATCCGAGTGGAGTGGATTGTGGATCATAACCTAACAGACACCCAAGAAATCTCATAGCTGAGACCTTGAGCAACATACCTTTACTATGTGCTGATTGACAGATAAATGGAAAATTGGAGGGAATGAGGGGATTTCAGTAAAACCTCATATAAGTAGCATGTGATTGAGGAAAGAGCTTATTGTGTTATTTCTAAGAGTTAGCACACTAAACGTCACAGTTTAATTCAACGAATATTTACATGGTATGTGGGAAAAAGGTCCTGGACTTGATCATTAAAAGGTCTGGGCTCCTCTTTCAGCTTGCCACCAGCTAGCCACGTGACCTTGGGCAAGTCAAGTCTCTGAACACCCGTGTCTCTTTTAAAATGGAGACTGGGCCTACCTTTACCTCACACTGTCAGGGTCACATGAGATAACACTAGTGAAAGGGTTTCTGCTTAGAGGCTGCCTGCTAGTATCAGTGAGTATATCAGTGACTGCGTTGGACATGACTTTTTGATGAGAACCAAAGGAAAAGTCAAAGGCTGAAGGGAGCTCTGAGAAGGAAGGGGCGTTATTTCATGGCGTGATTCGAGGAGGCCGAGGTGGCTCAGGACAGCACTTCAAGAAGAGTGAGTGGCATAGGCATTCCATAGAGAAAAGTCATGACCTTGGCCAGGAATAGCAAGTCAGCTGCAGTGCTCAAGGAAGGTCTTCCTGGAGACCTTTGCGATGTACCTGGGTGGGGAGATGCTTGTTCAGGAGTTTTCTTTGGCTTTCTCCTGAATGACATTTCCTGAGATAGATCTACTATCAAGTTAATCACACTCACTCACCAAATAAGTTCTTTTCTACTTCCTTTTTACAAAGCAGCATTTGAGAATGTTTTTATGTGGTACTTCTTTCATTACCGTGGTTCTCCGATAAGTAACTGCATAGAGCAGTAGGTAGGGCTAAGTGTTAGAGGCTGTCTTTGCAAAAACTGAAATAATGACACAGAGAAGTTTGTCCATACAAACGAATGATTCAGTGACATCTGTTGTCATTAGCCAAACCTTGGATAGGAACTTTCTTAGAGGGAGGTGAGGTGCCCTCTCTGACTGAATTACCTGCTCCTCCTTACCTTACATTTCAACCATGTATACTCGCAGATGAGATGCACATTTACATCTTTCCCTGGGTTCTTTTTAGACTGGTAATGTACTGTAGTGCCATCTTATCTCCTTTGTGGACTTACGAGCTACCCCTCTGTATTTCATTTCTGATGATTGCCGTAGGGTTTCGCCATGGGCATCTCTAGCTTGCCACAGTCAACCCACACATTGTCTGCATGTAACCGCCTCACACAGAGTGCAGGTATCTGACCCGAGGCCACAGCTGTTGCTGCCTTCTGTGTTGTTTGTGCTGTTGTTCTCATACACTTTGCCAGAAACCACACAATGGACTGTTGTGATTTTGGCTTTAAACAGTAACTTTTAAAGAGATTGAAACAGGATTTTTTAGTCTTTTATCCTTCCCTCCACCATTTCTGATGTGCTTCATTCCTTTGTGTGGATCTGAGTTTCTACCCAGCATCATCTGTCTCGTGCGTGAATAACTTCCTTTAGCAGTTGTTACAGAACAGGTCTGGGAGCAGTGAATTCTAGTAGCTGTTGCTTTTCTGAAAATACGTAGTTCAGCTTCATTTTGCTGGGTATTTTCATTTGATATACAATTCTAGGTTGACAGTTTTTTTTCTCCCTCCAACACATAAAAGATACTCCATTGCCTCTTGGCTTGCACAGTTTCTGATGAGAAGACTGCAGTTCTTCCTCACTTTGGTTCTTGTGCCTGATGAACCTTTTTTCCCTTCGGTTGTTTGTAAGATTTTCTCGTGATCTTTTTCTCACTAGTTTTTCGTAATTTAATTATGGCGTGCCTCTGCATGGTTTTCTTGGTATTTATCCTGCCTGGGGTTTATTGAGTTTCTTGGGTGGCAGGATTATCCTTTTCAGAACACATGGAAAATGTTTGGTTATTATTTCTTCAGATTTTTTTTCTGTCCTTCCCCTTTTGGGGACTCTTATGTATCCATGCATTAGGTGACTTGCTGTTTTCCGCAGGTCCCTATGACTCTGTCCATTTGTTTTTGGCTTTTTTCTTTCTGTGCCTAATTTTGGATAGTTTCTGCTGCTCTGCCTTCAAGCTCACTTATGTTTTCTGTGGGTGTATGATACGCTGTTAATTGCATTGTGTTGGTTTAGGTCTTCCAAGAATCAGAAGCCAAGAGATTAGATGTCGAAGAGGTCTATTGGAAGAAAGCACCTTTGAAGGGTCAGGGAGAGGAAGCCTGAGATGGCAGGAGAGCCTTTGCTCTTCCTTGCCCAACTGTGACAGGAGACAGGAAGAAAGAATCCAGGAAAGATTTGGCCAGGCTGATGAGTGTTCTAGAGCCAAAGATGCCTGTCAGAGAGTCCCATGTCCACAGGAACAGCTGGCACCAGAAGCTCTTCTGTGCTCCATCACTGACTGGGCATGTTCTATAACGTGTGTGGCCGTGGCATGAGCAGGCAGCAGGTCCTGAGGGTCGACAGATGCAGGGTCAGGAGCAGCAGGAGCGTTGCAGAGGAGCATACTTTCCTCCCTGCAGCAGGAGCTCTGCACAGCACATTTTCATGGCCACCACACTTATCCAGTAGAATTGTGTTTCAGGAATGCTGTTTTTTAGCTCTAGAAATTCTGTTTGGTGCTTTTTATGTTTTCCAATTCTCTCCTTATTATGGTTTTCATTTAATTCTTAGAGCGTACTGAACATTTTTATAACAGCTGTTGTAATGTCTTTGTTTCCTAATTCATCGTCTTTGTCAGTTCTGAGTTGGCTTGATATTTTCCCCTTGTTATGGGTTACATTTTCCTGTTTCATATGCAGAGAGATGTCTCATTGCTTGCCATACGTTGCAAATTTTACGTTTTTGAGTGCTAGATCTTGTTCTGTTCCTTTGAACTGTGTTAGAACTTTTTTTCTGACAGCAGTTAAGGTACTTACAAGTCAGTGTAAACCTTTTGAGGCTTGATGTTTCAGCTTTCTGGTGAGCCTGCAATGGGCTTTCTTCAGGAAGGGCTTAGCCCGGCACTAAGGCATGGCCGTGGGGTCCCTGTGGAATGGTGCATGTGTGCGGCAAGAGGCCCCTCTGCTCTGGCCAGTGGGAGCTTGCTGACTCTTAGCCCTAAGTGAGCTCTGGGAGTCATCTGCTTGCAACTCCCCAGAAACTGTTCTTTCCCTGAAGTCGGCTTTGTCCAGCTTCATGGAGTTTTACCCCCTGCACACACTAATTGGTACTCAGCCAAAGACCAAGTGGGTCCTCTGTGCAGATTTCTGGAGCTCTTTTTCTGCCTAGGCCTCACCCCTTTAGTGCTGTACTCCCTAAAATCTAGTAATTGTGTCCTGCCCAGAGTCAGATGCAACCACCAGACTCAGTTTCTCCAGTTTCTAAATGCATCTGGCTGGGAGGTAAGTTCAGACCCTGTTACTGCCTCATGGAAGGAAACTGTTGACTGTTACTTGGCCTGATGCCTCTCACATAGGCCCTAATGGTGTAACTGATTGCCCAGGAGCTGCGTAGTTCACGTCGACTGAAGTCTGGGGTGTATTTCGGGAGGAGGCATTTTTCCATCTTGGGGCTTCTTTAAGACCACAGGGCTCAAGTGTGCGCTTGCTACTCCGCGGAGGCCATGCTGTGTGCATTGTGTGCATTTGCTGTCTCCTCCGTCCTCCTGAATGGCCGCCTCTTCCCTACTGATCCGCACCCTCTCCGCACCTGAAGCCTCTGTCCGCGCCTGAAGCCTCTGTCTGTGTGGTCAGGTGGGATTTCTCCACCCTTTTCGCCCTGCATCACCTTCTGTCTTCTACTTTGGGCTTCTCCCACATTCCAACTTGTTTCTAGGTTTTATGGAGCCAGAGAAGAGAGGACTGCCTTCGTTCATCTCTCTCAAAGCAGTTAGGACCCAGTGTTCATGAGTACAAGGAGTTTCCTCCATTAGAATGAGTGTGTGTGTGTATGTATATGTGTGTGTGTGTATGTGTGTGTGTGTATATGTGTGTGTGTGTGTGTATATATATTTCCTTGACTGATTTCTGTGCGAACAGCTGGCATTTGAAGCACTAATGTAGGACATGTCTAAATTGTGCACCCAAGAGAAGCACCTGGGAGAAGCCTCAGTGTGTGGCCTCGGCCCTCAGTGTGCGGCCTCGGCCTTTATGGCGCGGATCCCAGGTTGGCTGTAGCATTTAGAAGTGGGCACCTTTCTAACCTCAACTCAATCCAGTCCTCACGTTGAATCACACAAACTCAGTGGAGTCACTTTGAATAAA
Organism: Rhinopithecus bieti; assembly: GCF_001698545.2. Lineage (NCBI taxonomy): Eukaryota > Metazoa > Chordata > Mammalia > Primates > Cercopithecidae > Rhinopithecus > Rhinopithecus bieti. The sequence goes on along the minus strand of NW_016806331.1, from coordinate 2,029,869 downwards.
AGAACAGCATGTTTCATCTGCCTCTGTAACCCCACCTGAAGCTGGGGAATCACCCTGTTCCCTGCTGTTAACCGGCACAGGACCTGGCACCTGTGGGTACTTATGAAGTAATTGTGGGCTAAGTGAACTTAAACCATGTCGTGGACTCAGCTGTACTGTCTTGTCGTTGCCTTCCTGTCTTTCTTAGGCCAGTGATGAGCAAAGGTTTCCATTAAAGAGCCAGAGAGTAAAGATTCCTAGCTCTGTGGGCCACACAGCCCCTCACAGCTGCTCAGCTCTGCGCTCTGCAAAAGCACCACCAGCCAGTGTGTAAACGCGTGGACCAGGCTGTGCCAGTGAGGCCTCATTTACAGAAGCAGTCAGTGGCAAGATTCGATCTGTGGGCTCTAGTTTGCCGACCCGTGCATGAAGCACTAAAAGGCCAAGAGCCTGGTGTAAATTCCTAACGAGAAACCCAGGCTCTGAATCAGCCCCGAAGTGTAAGCAGCAGCATAATGATCTCAAGCAGCGTCTTGGCATTATTAAATTAAACCCATTCTGGTGGCTGCGTCAGCATCTATGGCCCTGTTTATTGTTTTTCCTTAAGCAAGCAGTTCCATTTCTAGAAATTTATCTTAAGCACATAAATCTAGAGGGGGCACATCAGTGTTATTTATGATGGGAAAACTGGGAACGGACACGACCATAGGCTGGAAGAGGCACAGCCTGATGTACAATGTGGGCCAGTGGTTAGGAGCAGACTCAGGAGCCAGCAGGACATGGCTCCAGTTCTAGCTCTGTGAACAGACTGGCCATGTGCCACCCTTAGCAAGTTACTTAATCTCTCTCTCCTTAGGGGAAAAAAAAAAAGAAAAAGGAAATCCTTGCACATGCTGTAAGATTCGAAAGATACATCAGAGTGTGCAGATGAGAGTAATGCTCCTCCTTTGTTCCCCAGCCGCCCAGGGCGCCTCCCTCAGGCAGCCCGGTTCAGGTTTCTTTGTGTGTAGCCTTCGGGTTGGGGTGGGAGAGGGTAGCAGTACCCACGTGGGTGTGTGTGCCATTCACCCCCTTAACTGTGAGGGTCAGGAAAATCATCATGTTGGTTTACATTAAGCGTGGACTTCTGACACACAGATTTGCACACAGATATTTGGGGGAAATCGGGAGGGGTTTGATGAGAGTGTCTGATACTGTCTCTTCTCCAGTCTTTCCTGTATGTGAATCAGCATGCGTGGGTGGGAAGAAGTCCAGTCTTGCTGGTTTTCTGGGAGAAGAAAGCCCAGATCCGAGTCCCCAAACAGGCTGGGCTGCAGTGCGTATACAGCCCTCATAGGTCGTCTTGTATTTGCTGATGCAAATGTGGACACCCTCTGCAGCCTGGGGCGGAAGCCCACCCTGCTTGTCCTCTGTGTCTGGCTCCATCGGGGGCCGCAGGGAGTTGTCATTTCCAGCCCAGCCCCCGGTGACCAGCAGCTTTCAGGGAAAGGAACTCGTTTTCTACATTGAGTCAGCCCAGGTTGCCGAGGTGACTGGGCAGGGAGCCTCCCAGTGTGCTGTCTGCAATCCCTTCCCGGCTCCAAGCCTTGCCCTGGAACACTCTGGGTGGGCCACCAGGGACGGACGCATGCCAGGGTCACGGGTGGAGGGCAGCTTAGCTGCTGGGCTCTGGAAGAGGACTTGGAATGTTTGGCTTTGTAATTTATTGAGGGTTTTTCCCTTTCTTTAGTAAACTTGACTTTTGATTTCTAATGGGAAAAGGAATGCAGGGAAAGAGCCTCCTGAAAGTGTTAAATTTGCCAGACCACTGTGAATCTAATGAGTCCAAAAGGCCTTGAATTCAGAGATCCAGCGAGGGAAACTCCGTTCACATTGTGCAGTAGAGGGGATTGCAGAGGATGAGCAGTGGAGGGGTTGGTTCCTTTTTCTGTTAGGCGCTCTTTCTTCTTTTGCTCTTTAAGGATTCTTGGTTTGCTCACCCGGTATGCACTCGGCAGAAGCCCCGACTTCTGACAGGAGGAAAATGATTTTCTTTTCATTTTAAAGTGGGTGTACGGCCTGCGCCTGAGATAGTTCACCACATGCCCTTTCCATCTCGGCCTTCGGACGCACAGCCACACACGTGTGTCACGCACCCAGGCACCGTGAACGAGCAGATCCAGGAAAGCGTGGCCCGGGAGGAAGGTCTGGTGAGGCCTGGTGTGGCTCCCGGAGTGGGGCTGCCCCATGAGGGAACGGGCTTTGCTGCTTTCCTCCCCGAGGCATTACCATGCGCTTTTCCTCATGTGATGAATGAGCACTGGGTTTGGGGGTTGAAGCTTATTTTAAATTAGCAGATACAGATGTGAAGTAGTAATGTAAACGGGATGGTTTTGCATTTTCCTGGTGTGAGATGCTCCAGATGAACCCCTCCCCACCGCATGGGTCTCTGTTGGCCTAAAACACTGAAAAGAGACCCCCAGGATCTGAGAACCCTCCTAGGTATCAAAGGCCAGAGAAGTCCAGAGACAAATTTTCCGAGACAATTAATGGCCAGTGGCTGGACTTAGCAGGTTTGGTATTCTGCTAGTTTCTATTCTCTGCTCTGATTTAAAATTCTATTTGCAAAGAGGAAAACGTAGCCAGACTGTCCCAAACCCAGCCCTTCCTCTGTAAGTACTGCTGTGAAGAAACCTGCATGGCTGGTCCTGTGTTTGGGTAGAACATTAAATGACAACTTTCATTGAAAAGCCCTGGGGAAGTTGACCCAGGGCATCTTAAGAGAGGGGCCCACTGGCCGCCATGTGGGTTTGCAGCAGGTTGGTTACACGGGAAAACCTTTCAGTTAATCTTCTGTTCAGGTGTCAACTTTCTGTTCTTTGGACATAATTCTGCAGTTGGGCCTTTAGGGAAAAAGAAATGAATTTCTGGGAGGACCACCTCTTGGATGTGGAACCAACTACATACACTGTTACTGTTTCCTGGCTGCCGCAGTCGTGTTTGAGTGCGGTTCTGCCGGAGGCGACCTGGCCTCCAGTGTGCCTGGAGGGCCTTGCTGCTTTCGCAGCTCTCTGACCTGCCACTTCCTCGTGTTTATGCCTTGGGGGTGACCCACCCTCTCCTGCACCCTCTGCCTGGTCCCCTGCACAGCTTTCTTCTTCCTATTGTACAGACGTGCCCCGGTATCTCCCATCATAAAAAGCAGACACCCCGCAGGAGTCACCTGTTGCTGCTGCTGCCAGCTACTACTGCCAGCTACTACTCTCTAGTGGCTTAAAACAGTACACATGCATCCTCTTAAAGTTCTGGAGGCAGAGGTTCTAAAATCAGGGTACAGGCGGGGCTGCCTCCTTCCGGGGGCTTAAGGGGAGATCCATGTCCTTTCCCTTTCCAGTTTCTAGAGTCCGCCCATGTTCCTCAGCGCCTGGCCCCACATCACTGTGACCGTTGCTTCCATTGTCACATCTCCTCTGATTTCTGAGGACCCTAGTAATGGTCTGGGGCCCACCCAGATGATCTCCCAGTCAATCCCCTGCTGCAGAGGCCCTTTTGCCAGGTGAGATCATGTGTTCACAGACTCTGGGGGCTGGGCATCTTGAGATGGAGATCTCCACCTCTCCTTGATGCAGAGACCCCGCCCACCAGCCCCCTGCACATGCATGGGCATGTAGGTGCAGACACACGTGCCATTACCTGGCGTGTGAAAGGCGGCCCGGGCGTTGTGTCCCCTTCCTCAGCTGCTGACTGCTTCCCCACTAATGTGGTCTTCCACCCCACTCCTCGTGTCCTCATGCAGAGCTCGTGACCATCTGGTGACCGTGACACGAGGCCGCCTGTGTCACGTGTGGTCACGCCCAGCTCCTCCTGTGGCCTGCACGCCTCACTCCTCAGTCCCTCTGCAGCCTCAGGCTGCAGCCGTGCGGTACTGCTCTTCAGCCTCTTCTCTTCTGCCTCACCCTGGGTGGCCGGCTCATGTGGCGCTGCCTCCCTCGGTAATGGGAGGTGGCTGCACAGCCCTGTCTTCTAAGCCACAGATGCAGTTTTCCAACTGCCTACGGGTCATCTCTGGGGCAGCCTGCCGTGGAGCCCCCACACCCTGCACCCATTCTGTAAGCAGACCCAACACTCACCTTCCCTGGGGTCGACCAGCTCTTTCTCTCTGTCACCCAGGCCTTCCTGACCCCATCAGGCCCTTTGAGGCCAGCCCCAGGTGCCCATCACTGCTCCCCAGTCCAGGAGCAGCACCAGCAGCCCGTCTGACACAGGTCACACCTTATGCCAAAGGTCTCGTCAGACCGTGAAGCCAGAAAGTCACGCCCCTCTCCTATGGTCTTCCTGCCACCTGTAGACACCTGTAGTTCGAGCAGCAGTGTTGGGGGATCCCCCTGACCCTGGAGGGTCCCTCACTCTCCAGACACCTCCCTGGACTCTGCCAGACCAGCTGCCTGTGCTCCCTGCTGGGATCCCACAATACCAAACCCCCTGGGCTGTCTTGGCGTCACTGGCTGAATGACCTGTGCTTTCATCTCAGTCTCTTTTCAGATGTCAAACTCCTGAAGGAGCTGGGCTTTTCTTTTTTCTCCTGTGTCCCAGAATTCTCCTGGTACCGACAAAACCGTCTGTATCCACCCTGTATCTTGGGCCAGAAAGCTGGAGTCTGGCTATGCCACCCACCCCTGCCTGCCTTTAGATGAGCATCGATGTAGTTAGGATGTCTGTCCCTCCAAATCTCACGTAGAAATGTGGTCCCCCGTTGGAGGTGGGGTCTGGTGGGAGGTGTTTGGGTCGTGGGAGTAGATCCCCCATGAATGACTTGGTGCCCTCCTTGAGGTAATGAGTATGTTCTCACAGAGTTCACATGAGACCTGCTCATTTTAAAGTATGTGGCAGCTCCCACGCCCCACCCGCTTCACGCTCTTGCTCTTGTTCCCACGTCCGCCGTGTGGCATGCCTGCCCCTGCTTTGCCTTCCGCTGTGATTGGAAGCTTCCTGAGGCCTTCCCAGAAGCAGATGCTGGCACCATGCTTCCCACACAGCCTGCAGAACTGTGAGCCAATTACACCTCTTTCCTCTCTGCATTACTCAGCCCCAGGTATGTCTTTATAGCAGTGCAAGAACGGACTAATACAGCACCGGCCCCTCCACTTCCAGGGCCCACTTCACAGCTGCACACCTAGGAGAGGGGAGAGGCTTTCTGGGGAGGAAGGGGGGTGACTCCCGGGTCTTGAAGATCCTCAGAGCTCTGCCTGTCCTGTGTCTGAGATGGCTGGTCTTGGGGCATCCTCTCTGCTGCTCCTGAGGATGTGTTGTGTGTCCGTCTGTCACGGTGTGGCCACCGTGGCAGAGGCCAAGCAAGGCACATTTCAGTGACTTGTGGTCCAGGCAGCCTTGGCCGTGTGGCTGGCTGTGAATGCCTGCTGCCGATTAGGATCGAGGAAAAGCTGATTCTTTTAAAAATGGTTTTAGTACCTGCTCTTAAGGGCAGAATTTGGAAGGGGTGTGTGTGTGTGTACACAAATTGGCTGTGTGCCCATGCTGGTTGGAAAATATGAAAAAACTCATCATTTTCCCACCTGCCATCGCTGGGCGACACACCGTGATAGGCGCTTTCCTCCCGGCTCCACATTGAGGTGGTCCTGCGGAGCAGCACTCCTCCTTCCGCCTCAGCCAGCCCTGTGCTGGCCACTTACCCTCATGAACAGTCTGTGCTGGCGGGGGCTCTTTGTTGCCCCCCAGATCTCCCTGTGCCCTGTGAGCTTGGCCTCTGTGGATCGCCACCTGGGCCCCTGACCTCTCCCAGATGGTGGGAGAAGTGGAGCTGTAACATCCCTCCTGCAGCTCCGTCACTGCCCAGCTCAGTCCCTGCTGGCCTCTCTGGCAGCATCCGCTCCTCCTGGGCTCTGTGGTCCCTTCCTCCTGTTGCTCCTGGAGCTGTTCAGTGGCTCCCACTAGGGTCAGTCCTGCAGTGCTTCCCCCTCCTTTGCTGGTTTTCCTCAACCCTGCCCACGTCTACTTAAAAGGCCTGGATGAAACTTAACTTTCCCACTCCGCCAAGGGCCCCTTCCAGCCAGCGGCCCAGCCTCTGCAGACTCTCTTCAGAGGGGATTTTACCCGGGGGCCGTTCAGAGATAACTTGGTGTTTCTGTTGGTGAACTGTGGTTTCTGGGCCCCAGCCCCATCCCTGTGTCTGCGTGGCTGTCCCTGTCCCCCTCCCGTGGTGCTTGTTGCCCTCCTGACATTAATGAGGACACTCAGGTGGCTCGTTTCCATTTGTGGCTCCCAGCCCTGGAACGGAAGCTGCTGGCATGCAGGGCTGGGTTGTGGTTTGTGTACCTGTGGCATCCTTGCACTCACAGGAGAGACCTGCTGCCACAGATAGGTGCTCACCAGCATTGTTGAATGAACTCGTGAATTACAGGCATCTGCCGGGTAAACATTGAACTAGGAGCTGGGAAAACATTTTTTCACTTTAAACAGAGTGCACCAATGCCTGTTTCCCCCCACAGCTGCCAGGCCGCAAGTACAGCCCTGGGTAACAACACCGAGGTGGGAGACAAGTGGATCTGGCTGAAGTGAACGGGCGCCTTCCGCTCCAGCTGCAGTCAGGCGACGGCCCAAGCTTGCACCAGCTGCACTCTTCTGGACGCCACATCGCTTTAAGAATCAGGGGAGGGAAATAATGCAAAAATTGCACAGTGGAAGGAGTAGGTCTCACAAAAAGCCAATCCATCCTGTAGTGTAGGTAATGGAGTCGGGGGAAACATCTTCCTTTCTGATGTTTGGAACCCTCTAGCTTTGTTTTGTGAATGGCCCCACACTCTCACTGGAAAAACAGTGGTCTGGCTGCGAAAGGGGCTGGCTCTCGGCGGCCCCTGTGGTTTCATACTGCCCTCTGTGTCATTCAGGTTGTGTACGTTGTTTTTCTTCCAACTTCCCAGAAATTAAAAGGTTTCCATGGGACTTTCCCATCGTGCGTCTGTGTGTGGTGCGGATCAGTCGAAAGCTGCACACGTGCAACACGCTGCTCTGGCCCTTTTGGGTGTGGCACCAAAAACCCAATTCTTCTAATTTTCTAAGATTTTCTAAAGGCCTACTGTATTTATTTTAGTAATGTGCTACGTTAGAGTACAAAAAAATAAGAAAGTGGGCCAGGCGCAGTGACTCAAGCCTGTAATCCCAGCACTTTGGGAGGCCGAGGCAGGCGGATCACAAGGTCAGGAGATCGAGACCATCCTGGCTAACACGGTGAAACCCCGTCTCTACTAAAAAATACAAAAAAATTAGCCGGGCATGGTGGCGGGCGCCTGTAGTCCCAGCTACTCGGGAGGCTGAAGCAGGAGAATGGTGTGAACCGGGGAGGCGGAGCTTTCAGTGAGCTGAGATTGCGCCACTGCACTCCAGCCTGGGCCACAGAGCCAGACTCCGTCTCAAAAAAAAGAAAGAAAGAAATGTAAGAAAGTGAAGAAGAAATAGCAAAAGGAGAAAATTACCATAGATTTACAGAACAATATGTTTTGAGAGAGACATTGAAAAAGGTTCACGTGGTGGCTGTCCTCAGCATCTCAAACTCCTTCCTCTGAAGGAGATTTGAGCTTAGACTGTTGATGGCATACAATGCAAAAGCAAAATAATATACTCTCTTTATTACCCAGAAAATCAAGTTGCCAGTCAAAACTGAGAAATGAGAAAGAAAATCACATTTCTTTATTCACCTCTGTCAAAGCCTAGAAAACCAAAACAAGCTGGTTGTGGTTCAGCATCATCGTTTAGGAATTGAGTTGTCAGTTGTGAGTCCTATTGAACTGTGAGTTTTCCACTGTAAAGCTCCACTGTGTCCAGTATGGTAGCTCCTAACCACATGTGGCTATTGAAATTTAAATGAGCTAAAATGTAATACAGTTTAAAACTGGGTTCCTTGGTTGCACTGGCCATAGTTCAGGTGCTTCGTAGCCGCCATGGGCAGCAGTTCCAGTGCTGGTGCAGGGGATGATGCTCCCCACGGAAGCTCTGCCAGGCCTCGCTGCCACGGAGCATGCAAAGAAGATGCACACTCCTTCCCTCCTTCCCTCCTTCCTCCTTCCCTCCCTCCCTCCTTCCCTCCTTCCCTTCTTCCCTCCTTCCTCCTTCCCATACTCCCTCCCCCCCTCCTTCCCTCCTTCCCCCTTCCTCCTTCCCTCCTTCCTCCTTCCCATCCTTCCTCCTTCCTCCTTCCCTCCTTCCCTCCTTCCCTCCTTCCCTCCTTCCTCCTTCCC
>NW_016806331.1:1961317-2018999 GCF_001698545.2 Rhinopithecus bieti | reverse complement strand
TCCTTCCCTCCTTCCCTCCCTCCCTCCTTCCCTCCTTCCCTCCTCACATCCGCCTGCCTTTTTCCCTCCCTTCTCCTTTCCTCCTCCCTCCCTTCCTTCCTTCCATCTGTCCTTGTTTTCCTCCCTTCCCTTCCTCCCTCCCTCCTTCCTTCCCTCCTCCTTCCCTTCCATCTTTGTTTTCCTCCTTTCCCTTCTTCCTTGCCTCCTTCCTTCCCTCCTTCTTCCCTCCTTCTTCCCTCCCTCTTCCCTCCCCTTCCTTTCCATCTGTCCTTGTTTTCCTCCCTTCCCTTTGTCCTTGTTTTCCTCCCTTCCCTTCCTCCCTGCCTCCTTCCTTCCCTCCTCCTCCCCTCCTTTCCTTATTTCCTTCCTTCCTTCCTTCCTTCCTTCCTTCCTTCCTTCCTTCCATCTGTCCTTGCTTTCCTCCCTTCCCTTCCTCCTTCCCTCCTTCCGTCTCTCCTTGTTCTCCTCCCTTCCCTTTCTCCCTGCCTTCCTTGTTTTAAGAACTGAAAATAAAGTTTCCCAGGAATTTTGAATTGGAGTCCAGATTTAAGTGGCTGAAGTTTTGCGTTTCACTAAGAAACCAACAGCTTTAATCATGAAATGAAAGCACAGCTGGGCATTGGGCCAGTCATGGAGTATCTTTTGCTCTAAGCACCTCACAAACCCATTGCGGAGGGAGGAAAGAAAAAGAAAACCATCTTTAATTATCTTAGCTGTTCCTAATGTCTTTGGCTGCAAAGAGCTAGCTGTTTCCTTCAGCCTTGGTGGTTGCACGGGGAGTGTCCTCAGCAGTGAGAGGGCAGGTCTGCCGTGTGGTCAGGATTGCCCTTGCAAGGGGCAGAGCCGTCCAACCACACAGGGCTCAGTGTCGGCGCGGTGTGGACTCGGGCGCTCTGATCGCCCCTTGCGTTTGTGTCTGACCGTGTGTGGCTGCGCTCCCTGGATGGAGTGGGAAGTGTGTAATTTGTAGCGCTGAGGACCTTCCTCTGTTTCATTTTCTGGTGTTTCAATGATATGCGTGTTCAGCAGAGAAAGGCGAATAGACACTGTCCGAGTCTTCTCTCCGCACTGGAGCCTCAAGAAGAGGCGAGGAGATGCCTTGATTTCCTTATTTCAGGGCAGCGCTTGAGTTCGTCTCACGAAAGCTCTTACAACTAAAACAGCAGCAGCAACAAACCACGAGCAAAACAATCATGCATTTTCCAAGATTCCATGTTGGACTTCTCAGTGCTTTGGAGATCAGGAAATAATCACGTTGTTGCAGCAGTGTGGTTTTGTGTCTGGATTTTATTCACACAGGTATGTGTTTACAGGTGTGAGAATTTTGTATTGAAGAGAAAGTCCTTGTTTTTTTCTAACGTATCTTTCTGTTCCATCAACTGTTATAACCAAATTGTTAAGAGCATTGAGCTTCTCAGGAGAGATTACATGCAGCTACTTAGGACCACTTCAGCAAGATGGGGTTGCCTGGGTAGGTGGCAGCAGCAGCTCACCAGCCCCTCACTGCCAGGCTGCTGGCTGCTGTCCACCAGGCAGCCATGGAGCCTCCATGTTCTGCCCAGGTGTTGCGGCAAGAACAGCAGGGAAAGAGGCGGCCACCTCCAGGCCACAGGCGGACCCAGGGACCTTCAGTTACGCTGCTTCAATTGAATTCGTGTTGGTTTCTCTACTACAGCAGAAGTGAAAGAAGCTCTTGTCTTGCTTGACATTTGTCCCATTTTTTGGCCATTAATTGACTTTGAATCTCTCTGTGTCCTGCTTACCAGTTAATAGCTTTCTGGATTGGCTGTTCTTAGCAGTGCGCATGTCAACGCAAAGAAGCAAGCAGGGGGCTAGTTTCTGGGAATAAGCACAGTCGTGCTCACACTGGATGCAAGTGTGCAAGATTTGGGGGTTTGACAAAGTAGGGGTGGAGGGAAGGCTGTGACGAGGCAAGCTTTTTTGAAGAAAAGCTTATGTAGGCAGCAGCCACTGGCTGGCCAGAATTCCATGAATGGAAGCAGGTGCCCGAGTGATCTGGGGCTTTTCATCTGGATGTAAATAGAAGTTGGGAGCTTGAGGCTTTGCTTTAGGAAAATCATGAGCCAGAAAACAGAGGAGGTGATTCTCAGTAGTCACCTCTCGTGGCTAGGATTTTCTAATACTCTCTCGAGTTGTACAAAGCAAAGTACCTTTTAACAGCAACCCATCTGTGACTGGAAACCGCGAGCTGCCCTCGGGGAGAGGAGCCTCTTCTCAGCAGAGGATCCCAGCCCTTCCGTCCTCCCCCATTGGAGTGCTGGGCTCTGTTAGTTCGGATGTTGGACATTGCCACCTGACTTCCAGGAGGCCGGGGAGCTCCAGTTATGGGCTTGTCCCCAAAAGAGCGGTGCTGCTCTCAGAGTGATAGCTGTTCCACGGAAAGTGTCCGTCCCCTGGCTCAGCCTGGCCGCACTTGCTTGGAGGAGGCTGCTTTAAGGGTTCCAGTAGGAAGCCGGATGAAACGATCACATTTTGTGTTGACGCACGTGAGTTAAGTTTGCTCCTTTGCTTTTACTATTAATGTATAGTTTTAAAATTCTTAATTTAAAATTTTAATAATAAATTTTCACAAGTGGACACTTTATATCTTTCAATTAAAATTCTGAAGCTCCTTAGTTAGATCCAATTGCTGGTTACATTTTGGGAAGCACTCGTTTTCGTGCTGTGTAGTTTCATTGAATAAACATTCTTTAATGAGACTGTACCTGGTGATGATATTAAAAATCCCAGCTTTTAATTTTTACAAAGCCGTTTCCTCCGGCACGTCCCACGTGGTAGCGTGGGTTTTCTTACAGTGAATGTCCACGGGGCCTCCTACATCCCAGGCGACATCTCAGTGCTGGACACGTGGCAGCCAGAGCAGAAATGTGAGCGGCGGCTCAGGGGCGAGGCCCGGGTGGAAGCCCTGATGCAGGGCCGTGCATGTGCGGAATTGGAAAGCTGTGCCCCTTGGCGAGCCCACAGTGGAGGGGGTGTCTGAGCTGTGAGGAGGGTCTGGCCTGAACTGCAGGGCACCCACCAGAGCCCACTGTAGGTAGTGGAGAGCTGAGGAGAGTGCAGAGGGCCTGGGAGGCGAGGGAAGGAGTGAGACGGCTGGGCCCGGTCAGGTGCTCCACGTGCGTCAGGGAGAGGAGGGCGGCTGCAGTGACTGTCGACGTGACTTCGGCAAGCTCTGTGTCCGCAGAGCGGGGCTGAGCTGGCTGGGGCAGGGGTCACGGTGTGGGAATTAAGGAAAGAGCAAGCACATGGGGTAGAGAGCCGGACTACCATCGAAGCATGAGTTTTCTGTTGCCCAGCCCTGCCGTGACGCTGCTCCTCCCACCAGAACGAGTGCGTTTGTTTCCGCGCTCTCCCCGCCTTGTCATGGAGCTTTGTTCTGTTTAGGAAGCACGAACAGAAAGATGGCTGTGAGTGGCAGTGGGCTGGAACGTGCGCTTCCACCGGTCTGCCCTCTCCTGCAACAAGGCAAGCTTGGTGCTGAGCACTCGACCGTCCTGACTGCAGGAGCGACGCCAGGGCTCAGAGCACGGGAGGCCTTTCCTCCTCTCAGTATTGCAGCAGGCAGTGCACAGCCCTTCTGTCCAAATCTGGGGACCTGAAAGACCGTCAGAATCCAGCTGTTTTAGACATAGTAAGAGGAGCGGGTAGGACCCCACATGCTCGGGCCCCATGCCTTGGATCTACCCCCTCTGCAGCCAGAGGGACAAGCAGCTGCTGTGCTGGTCATGGCCGGTAGTCCTGTGTGTGACGATGGCCACTCACGTCTTCTCATTCTATAGAAGTTAGCACCGTGAGTCAGACTTTATATTTGGATTTTGTGCGTCTTGGGTGTATGGTGGGGATAACCAGCCTCACCTCCGAGTGCGGGCGCTGGAGCCCCTGGGGCCGCAGCGCTGTGGGGTCCTAACAGGCGGTGCACCTGTGGGAAGGGTCCAGACGTATCTTTCTCTTGGGAACCAGTGATGGGTGTACCAGGAATGGCCTGGCGTGCGTTTCCATTCAGAAACTCCCAGTCCCTGCCTGGAACCTGGCTCGTTTTGCTGGTTTTTGCCCCCTTTCCTATCCCTTTCCTGGGCAGCTGGTCCCTGCTGTCGCCCCTGTCTCCCTGGCTGCAGAGCTTTCCTCTGGAGGACCTGGCACAGAGCCTGCGCTGTCTCCCACTCTGGGCTCTGCTGCCCTGCCCTGCTTTGGTCTCTCAGGTTGGAGTCGAGGTTGCATCTGCCGAGAGCCATGCCCACAGGCGAGGCAGCATCAGGGTCCTGAGCCACAGTCCATCGTCCCCTGGCCCTGGGTTTCGAGCTGCTGGCCACCCCTCTCTGAGAACCCAGCCTATGACTCGGCTCCCCTTGGACCTGCCCCCAGCTTTCCCTCCTGCCCTGGTCTGTCCTCCTGCGGCCCCCTCAGTCCTCATGGCTAAGTCAGCCAACAGCAGCCCACACACAGAGGCCACTTCTGGCGGGTGTCTGGCAAGGTGTGGGTCTGAATTCAACCTTTTGCCTCGCGTGCCTACCCCCACGTCCTGGGTTCTCCAAGAGCCACCGTAGGAAGATGGGGAGTGGGTCTGAACCACTGGGCAGCTGGTTGTTCTGTGGGTCTGGACCACTGAGCAGCTAGTTGTTCTGCAGTGGGTCCTGAAAGTCCTTGTGGACCGGGACCCTGATGAGGACAAGCTCTCAGCTCAGAACAACACAGAATCCAGCGCTGGCCGTAGGACTGTCTAATGGTCCTTCTCTAGAAACCTCTCCATGCCATCCTGAGAGGGGAAAATGCCGGCATTGGTCATGCGAACTTGCATGGCTATTTTCATGGTCTCTCACCCACTCTGGCCCCTTCGTGTTTTGTGGAGGGAATAGCAGACCTCGCCCCCCGCCTGTGTTTTGAGGTGGCTTAGATACCCTCAACTTGGGGAAGTTTTCATATATTTTCTGTCTATAGTATTTGTATACTTCACACGAAGCCTTATTAGTGGATAAATATAATAAACTCCTTCCTATTGAAATAAAATTTGAGAAGAACATGGTATGTGCCAGCCAAAGCCCATATTAAAATGAACCCTTCTGTGAAGGGGAAAAATCAATCTTGTTGAGAGAATGTAATTCAGATGCAGGAAGAATCCCAACTGCGTAGAAATCCCCATTGCCAAAAGCAGGTGAAAGAACCCCTCGTGTGAGGAAACATTGCTATCCGGGGCAGGTCGGGTGGCGGCACAGCAGCTGTGAGAACTTGGGACTCTCACATCTGGGTGTGTCGCCAACATTGCCAACCAGTCGCCACCTGTCAACAGTGCCACCCAGTTGGGGGAGCATAGATGGTCTTGCTCTGGTTCTATCCAGCTGTTTGTTAGCAGTGAGTACAAAAAAACAAGACAAAACAAACAAACAAACTAATGATATTTTTTAGCTGGTCAGAAATGACTTGAAAGACCTCAGACACTGGAGTTAACATAAAACAACCCCCCGCCCCTGCTTTTTTTTGCATCTAACAAAGTAATTGTGTGTGTTCATCTAATGGGTAAATATGCAGCCTCTGCTGTTTAAAGGACAGTGAAAGGCTCAGCAGTGTGTGTTATCTTGCCCTCCTTAAGGCGTGCTTTTCCTCTGAATGTCCTTGGCTCAGAAAGCTGGTTGTCAGGGAGCTTCGCTGGGGTCTCTGAGGGGACTTCTCCAGAGGAGCTGGTGAAGGAGCGCGTGAGGACACAGGAGAGCGGCATCTCTGGCTGGCACTCTGCCCGGCCGGGCAGGTGGAGCCCACTCTCACACCCCCGAGGCCGTCACAGCCCGACCGTCAGATGGAACCCACTCTCACAGTCCTGGGGTGGTCACTCAGCTGGCCTGGCAGGTAGAACCCAGTTTCACAGCCCCAAGGCGGTCACTCAGTCCAGCCTGCGGGTGGAACCCACTCTCACAGCTCCGAGGTGGTCGGTCACTCAGCCCAGCCCAGCCCCGCAGGTGGAACCCACTGCCCACTGTCGCAGCCCTGAGGCGGCGGGGGCGTCCTCCACCTCCCTCTTGCTGGAGAGACACCAGTGTGTGGGTTTGGAAGTGGAGTCTATTTTAAGTTTGCAGTTGCTGAAGACGCCTGTGTTTGCCGTGCTGTCTCCACGTGGTCACAGCCTTGAAGCCTCCAGCCTTTTAAGGGCAAGCCTCTGCCTGGCTACCTGTGGTCCAGGCAAGCCGCTGCTTACATTCGCGTTGCCTGTTGTGTTTTCCAACCTAAGAGGGCACAGGAGGAGGTGGAAGGGGGCTTGAGAGCAGTGAGTGAGTGTCCAGAGCTATAGGAGTTCTGAGAAGACACTGAGGGCTCCTCCTGCAGGCCAAGAAACGGGCCTTGGCGGGTAGAGAAACCCACCTGTTTCTGATTGCCTCCTGCACCACCATGCTCAGGTCACCCGGCAGGCACCCCTCCCTGGGGCTGAGCAGTTTCCTAGGGCTGCAGTAAGCAGCTGCCTTGCACTTCGTGGCTAAAGCAGCACAGATCTATTCTCCTAAGTTCTGGAGGCCAGGAGGCCTCCAATCAAGGTGTCAGCAGGACTGGTCCCTCCTGCAGGCTCTGCAAGGAAACAGTTTCCTGGCCTTCCCAGCTTTTAGAGGCCACCCGCGTATATGGTCTTGTGACCCCTCCTCTCGTCACCTCTCTCTGCTGACCCCTGCTGCCTCCCTTGTACAAGGACCCCTGTGATGGCATTGGGCCCCTCAGTCCAGGAAACCCCCCATCAATATCTTCAACTCCATTTGCTCAGCCCCTGTGCTACCCGAGGTCCCACGTCCCAGGAGCTGGGGATCAGGATGAGGCTGTCCTTGGGGCACTCTTCTGTCTACCATAGTCCCCACCTCGGGCTGACAAGAAGGCCCCATGGAGACTGGCAGCCACAGGCCCTGCTCTGGGTGGCCCTTCAGCTGCTTCTCACCTCCCAGGTGGCTGGAGAGGAGGGTCTCACCCACTGCAGAGATGGGCCTTCTGCCTCAGAGAAGGCGTGGAGCAGCGGGGCTGGCGTCGGCAGCTGTGCCCGGTGTTTTCTGGCAGCTGTGAGCAGCCCTGCCTTGCCAGCTTGGTCAGCAGAGCCTTGCGTCTGCCGTGCGCTGGCTGCACTCCTCTGGGGCCCTGGCCCAGGCTCATCGCTGTCCCCATGCGGTGCACACTGGGGAGAGGTGGACGTAGGTTGTCCCATGTGTAGTGACCGGTGGTCTCCATAGCCACGTCTGGCCCAGGGTTGCCCATCCAGGGGAGGAAGGCCTCTGGGAGGAAGAGAGGGGAGCCGCTGTGTCCATCATAGAAGTTCAAGAAAATCAGAAAAAGCCCTGCAGGGGTACCTGGAAGCTGTTGGTGCTCAGAAGCTCTTCCCATCTACAGATCTTGTGATGGGGCCTGCAGGTGAGTGCCCACCGACTGCCAAGGAGAGCCCCAAGCCACACGGGCTGGGGCCCTGTGGGCCAGTGGGGGCGGGTTTGCTGTGGGCTGCACAGCACTGGCTTCCTGAACCCTTCACCTTCCACAGACAACAGTGTCCTCATCTCTGCCCAGTAGGTCTGCTCCTTTCTCCTGGGGTCCCCCCTACTCTGCCTTCAGAGCCCTTTGTGCTTTGGGCCCTACCCTGCCAGCCCGCTCCCTGCATCCCCCTCCCCACCGCCCAGCCCTTCATGCAGCCTCTCCTCTCCCTGGGCCTGCAAGTCTGCCCCACCAGGCCCCCATCCCAGGATGCGGCCAGGCTCTCTGCTCTCTGCGAGCAGGTGTGGCGCACGCGTTGCTGGTTCATCCTGTGGACTCACAGGGCGGCTCCTGTGCAGACCCCTAGTGGATATGGGACTGCAGGCAGCTGCCTTTAGCCCCTGCTGGCCCACGCCCCAGGACCCAGCCCCAGCGCTGAACGAGGGAAAGAGACCAAGGGGCATGCCCCATCTCAGGTCTCCAGAGGGACAGAGCCAGGCAGGAGGAGCCTGGGCAGGCGTCAGCAGGGCCCCCGTGTGTCCCTGGGTCCCACTGTCTTTCCTGCTGCCCAGGGGATGGCCAGGCTGGAGGCCTTGGTGTGCAATTGGGAACCCCTCTGGCCTGTTTCCCCTTTTTAGTTACACAAATACTTTATGATCACTTCTTAAAATTTAGGAATTTTAGGAAGGAACAAGGAAGAGAACTTAGCGTTATATACATTTTCTTTGACTTGCCATTAGAGTCTTCCTAGACCCTGTTTCTTAAAGATGCCTAACCCTCCACGCCCGGGTGTGACCACGCCTGCCGCCCTCCATCGCTGCTGCTTCTCAGTGTCTGGCACGCCCTGTCCTGGATGCTGAGGGGACCCAGGGAGGGTGTGGTGAGAGGAGGACCCTGACCAGGCATCCACGGGACACGGCTGCCCAGCACGGTCTGCACTGTGGAGCCGGGGGTGGTGAAGGGGTGCCAGCGGCACAGGAGCGTGTGGCCCTCCCGAGGCCCCTCCCACACACCCTGTGGGCACCCCGAGTTCCGTCGGTCACCCTCACTGCAGGGTTTCCTCTCTCAATAGTAGCCTCCCAAGACCCCTCTGCACGCCTCACAGGCACCCCGGGTCCCACTGGTCTCCCTCACTGCAGGGTTTCCTCTCTCAATAGCAGCCTCTCCTTCTGATGACTTGTGGTCAGATGTTTGCAGGAAAGGGCCACAGAGCCCCAGCAAAAATCCAGACTCAAAGATGAGACTGAAACAGGAAGTGTCAGCATTGTTTTAGGATTTTTCACTTCAAAAGCCAATAATCCTCTGAAGCAGGGCCCCTCTGCACTCCTTCCAAGCTCAGTGGCTACCTGACAAAGGAACCAGGGGCTGAAGCGGAACGTACTGGAAGCCCTGGCCAGCAGGTGGCCAGTGGGACGCTGACTCGAAGCCTCTTTGAAGCAGTCGTGGGAGCAGTGGGAACAATTGCCCCGTAATTGTTGGACAGTGTCACACAACTAGACAGGCACCTACTTGAATCACAGAATGGAGCTGTGTGGTGTTTCTGTGACACCGGGATGAAGCTGCAGGCATGAGCAGGGGTCTGCACAGCCGACCACGGGGACAGAGACAGGCATGCGGCTGTCACTCACCTGCACATGGTGGCCGTGTGACGTGCACAGGCCTTGCCTGTGTGGGGCCCCTACACCGAGGGCACCAGGTCTAAACACAGGTGGGAAAGGTCAGTGTTTACATCTACACTTCAGATGCCTAAAAACAGTCTTCAGGGAACAGGGAGGAACCGTGCCCCAGATTTCCAAAGGGCGTGCTCTGAGGGGGCAGCTTGGTGGACTGGAGCTGTCTGAAGAAGACGGTGGGCCAGGAGGCCTGAGCTCCCACTTAGGCCAAGGCGTGTCCACAGGAGACCTCTTGTCTGCTCACGGACTGAAGGGCCTGAGGGACCCCTGAGGAAGCTGTGAGTGCTGGGCAGCTGTCTGGCTGGTAGGAGATGCATCATCTCAGCTTCTTTAGAACAGGGCCAGCCTGTGCTGCTGAGGAATGACCAGAGCCACACAGCGTGGGGCAGAGGAGCTGCAAGGACGGGAAACCTTTCTAAATCTCTGCCACCACTTCGTGAGCCCACTCTGAGGTGTGCCCCTCCCTAGATTCTCACAGCAAGCCTGGCTGCAGGTGGGCACAGCCTGATTTTTCTGCCATCATGTACATAAGAAAATGGGTTCTGAGGGTGGGACCTCTCCAGTCTCCCAGATGGAATGTGGTGGGTCCAGGTTCAGGCTCAGTCAGGGCTCTCCTGAGAACCGGATCCACAGGAGGTAGAGATATGGAGACAGTTATGATAAGGATTCTGGAAGCTCAGAAGCCCCAAGATCTGCTGTGTGCAAGCTGGAGGCCCAGGAGAGCCAGTGGTGCAAGTTCCAGTCCAAGGGAAGACCAATGTCCCACCTCAACAGGCCAGTGTCAGGTACGGTGGCTCACACCTGTAATCCCAGTGCTCCAGGAGGCTGAGGTGGGAGGATCGCTTGAGGCTGAGTTGGAGACCAGCTTGGACAACATAGGTGAGTCCTTGTTTCTTCAAAAAGTGAAAAAATGTATAGTGGCACACGCCTGTTGTCCCAGCTACGTGGGGGGCTGAGGTGGGAGGATTGCTTGAGCCCAGGAGTTTGCACTCCAGCCTGGGCAACAGAGAAGACCTTGTTTCTAAAAAAACCAAAAACCAAAACCAAAAGCAAAAACAAAAAACAGGCAGAGAGTGGGAATTATTTCTTCCACCACCTTTCTGTTCTTTCCGGACCCTCAGCGGATTGGAGGATGCCTGCCCACGCTGGGGAGGGCCGCCTGCCTTCCCGAATCCACCAGGTCACATGCTGATCTCATCCCCCACACATACACCCCAAAAATCATGTTTGACCAAATACCTGGGCAGCTGTAGTCCAGTCAGGTTGGACGTCTGAAGCTGATCTGTACAATTTCTAAGTGACTTCGCCCTCCGAGCCGTGCATCTCGCTCCTCAGACGCAAATGCGGGTGCTCGTTCCTGCTCAGGCTTCTGTCTGCACCAGTGTTGGAAGAATCCGCTCAATCAGCAATTGGTTTGCTTTGATTTTACCTTAAAATCCTGACGCTGTTCTGGTCATGATGAGCTCTCATCCGTCCCAAAGAAAGACGTGTCCTTGCATTTGTGGGGTTTAAGCAATGAGAAAGCCTGCCCAAGGCCGGAAGTCTACTTGCTTTATCTTTGTATGAACCGTTCCCTGCAAAATAAATGCACAGGCCTCTGCTGGCTCCTGCCTAGGCCCGGATGGCGCGAGGCTCGGTGAAGTCCCCAGAGAGGGAGGGCCACTTCAGCTGGCTCTAGTTTTTTCTGTCCCAGACCCACTGGAGGCCTGGCTTTGTGGAAGGTGAAGGGACACGCCGAGTTGCATGGTCAGGCTGGCATCCCAGCCGCCTTTGCAAGCCCTAGTTTGTCCTTGTATTTGGAATGCTGGAGGCTCGAGTCGGGATCCAGGTCCCACCAACGTGTATTCGTGCTTTCAAGATGGCTGGGGCTTTTAGCCTCGGCAGCTTTGCTTGGGCAGTCCTGCTGCTTTTTACATTTGGTTTTCCAGCGACTCCACTTACAGCTGCGAAATGGACGGTGGGCTGTGGACCCTGAACAAGGTCAAGTTAGTGCAGTGTTTTGAACGCCTGTTACTTTTCCATCGCCACTCGTGGAGCAGAGGCTGTGGAGGTGTCCCGGTTATCTTCTGTCCCGTGGGGGCTCAGGACCCAGCTGCAGAGCCAGCCTTGAATGAGACCACAGGGAGCCTCAGAACAGGGCCTTGAGGGGCCAAAGGGAGAAGAGCAGTCCGGAGGCCATTGTCCTGAGCACAGCCTGGCTTCGTCTCTGGAGTGCGTGGCTGAGGCTGGGAAGAAGGACGTGTGGGCAGGGCCCAGGAGGTTCCAGCTCTTAGGTGTTGGTGGAAATGAGCTGCTGTTTCCCTAAGAATTGTGCACAATCCTGAGCCTTGCTGTTAATGGAACCTCTGGGCTTTTGCTCAAACAGCTGTAGCGATGGCAGAGCTTGTCCCCCCACCTCACCTCCCCCACCTCATCGCCTGAGGATGTAAATTGGCTAACTTGGACTTGGAAGGCCAGCTTGAAGGGCAGGCACACCTATGCACATGGTCACCCAGTGCCCACTCTCAGGAAGGGCCCACACTTGGTTTCATGTGCAGCTGTGGCCGTCCTGAAAGTTTCAACAAGTTTTGGACAAGAGCCTCCCGTTTTTATCTTGCACTGGGCCCCGCAGGTTATGTCGCTGCCGTGGGCGTCCTGAGGCACCCCCCAGTGCTTCCTGGAGCCCTTGCCCCTCTTGCCATCTGGCAACAAGAACTGGGCTGGCCTGTTGCATAGTCCTTGAGGCCTTCAGTGGATGGAGCAGGAGCTCACGGCACCAGGGAGGCCGGAGTGTGAGAGGAGCCCCGGGGAGGAGCCCCACGGGGATCCTGGGCCTGGAGGCCTGAGGCTCGGCAGGGAGGGCAGGGCTTGCTCTGGGCCCCAGAGAGCCAGGGGCGGTCCCTGTCTGTCTGGTAGGCAGAGAGGGCAGGGCTTGCTAGACCCTGGAGAGGTGGGGACCATGCCTGTCTGTGTCTGGTAGCAGGGGCCTCCCAGCCTTTGTCCACCTTCTTCCTTAGGCCAAGCATTTGGCCCAGTGGGGCGTGGAGAAGGCAGGTGCACAGGACAGTCGCGGAGCCATTTTCCTCTGGTCCTGGGAGCTCTGTCCCTGGGGACTCTGGGAGTAGGTGTGGGATGCAGGCCTCAGGCACCTGCATTGGTACAGGGCTGTCCTGGTATGACTTCTTGGTACTCCCAGCTGCTGCCAGATAATGTCCAGGGCCGTGGTCCAAGTGGTGTGAGCAGGCCGGACGGCCCTAGATGGCCTGGTCTAGGTCTCCAGGGATTCTGACCCCAAGAGGAAGGGGCTGCACTGCAGCCTGGATCCCAGTTCCTTAGGATCCCACCCCCACTCCCTGCTGAGCACTGGGCTGCGGGACTGAGTCCCATGGGAGGCACAGCACCCACTGCCATGGGCTGGGCGTCCCTCTCCTGGGCACTGCCCTAGCAGTTCATACAGGGCTCCCTCTCTCCTTCCAGCAACCCTGTGCCGTGGCCTTATCCTCATTTCACCAAAGGTAGCCTGAGGTTCAGTGAGGTTAGGCAGGGCATCAAAGACACACGGCAGGCGTTTCCAACATGGGGCCCTCTGGCCCCCGAGCTTGTGCTTGTAGCCTTCTCTCTGCTTGCGGGAGCCTCACTCCGACTTTCCCCAAAATCTGACTAAAAGGAGTGAGTGCATTGAGCACGCCTGGGCACACGTCCATGTCAGGTGTGCCTGACAGAACCTCGGTCCCGCCTCCTTCAGGGAGGTCCTGCCCCGGCGTCAGGAGCCGTTGAACTCAAAGCTTTTATATGGACAGCAAAGGGATTCATTGAGATGAGCTGGAGCTGGGCTGGAGAAGGTGTAGCGTCCTTCAGCGTTGACCTTGATCTCTGGACGATATGGGGGTGTTTGTGATTGCAATGAGGCCCTTGGGCTTGAGGCTCACTCCATGGCCCTGAGCGCAGTGCCTGCGGGGAGGGCCCTTGGAGGCATCGCTGAGGGCTTTGCAGGCCCAGAACCTCACAGAGCAGGCGGGTTAATGAGCTAATTCCATAGTTGCTGGAAAGGGACGTCTTCCCCCAGTAACGCCCTACCCTTCAGAAACCCTCCCAGCTCATCACTGAACCCATCCCCACGTCTGCTGGGGCCGGAGCTGCAGTATGGAGTGCAGGGCTCATGACCACCTGGGATTTGAGGGACTCGAGTGGCTGGGTGCCTGCCTGGGAGGGTGAGAGGAGCAGGTGGAAGGAGCGTGCAGCCATCCTTCCTCGACTTCAAGAAGTCACTGGAGCAGGGGCTGAACACACACAGCTGCCAAGGTGTGGCCCCTCTCTCTGGAAATCTGCAAGGGACACGTCTGCCCTGGAAGCCTGGGCTCCCTGTTCAGAATGGAATGCCTGGGGCCCTCCTCTCCCGTCCTGGTCTTGGGGCGCAGCTCATTATGTGAGGCTCTGAGTTGCTTTCTGTCCGTAAGCGGATCCCATTCTCAGCGCAGTCTCCTCTCCCATCCTCCTGCTCCAGGCACCTGGGTTCCACACAGGGCGCTTCTGGCTTGCAGTCCCAGAGCCCTATGGGCCCTGCAGCCTGGGGACGGCCTTCAGGGGGGTCTGGAGTGGTCCGCTCTGCACTTTTGACCATGATGCCTGGTTGAGCTGCAGCACTTCTCCTGCTGTGTGCATTCACTGTGTATTTGAAAAGTACAAAGTAACTGGATGGAAGCTCTGGAGATGCCTCTGCTCTGACATGCTGGCTTTCATCCCAGGGCCAATTGATCCATTCCATGAGAAAACTGTTCATGAAGGACCAGTGTGTGGCCAAGTACTCCGTGGAGGGAGCCTCAGCCCCCAGGATCCTCCCAGCCTGGCCATACCGAGTAGATTGCAGCCCTGACCAGCTCGGTGGGGCGCAGGGAGCCTCGCGGTGCAGCCTGCGCTCCGATCACAGGGTGTCCACTCGTCCCCCGAGGGGCATCCCAGAGTCTTTGGAGCGAGAGCGATGCTCAGAGGTGAGCAGCTTGGTCTTGGTAGTGAGGAGGCTCTGGTTTCCAGTCTCCACTCAGCAGCAGCATGACTTTGGGCAAATTGCTGATCTGTGAGCTCGTGTCTTCCTGGCTTCGAAGCAGGAGGAATGATGGCACTGCGGCCGCGGTTGTGCGAATGAAGGAGGCCAGCGTTTGCAGAGCCGTCTGCTCAGCGCCTGCCATTGACCTGGGAAGTAGCTTATAATTTCCTACCCATTCAGGCCCTCCTGTGGGAGGGGTGCCGGGGCTCTGATGGCTGCACACATGCCTGGGTTTCTGTAGAGGATAGAGAAAGAGGAGAGGCAGGGAGGTTTGCTGGGGAGGCTGCTACCAAAACCATGGAATTCTGTCTCGGGGAGGGACCTTGCAATAAAAAGCAGCCTCCACAGGCTCCCTGGGAAGTCACCCCCATGGCTGTGTCTGGAGATGAGCTGTGGGTGGGGCGCAGCCTAGGGTGGTCCTGCAGCCTCTGCCTTCTGTTGCTGATGGTGGCGGGTTGGCTGAGCTTTGGGGACCAGTTCACTCCCAAGTAACTATGGCCCCAAGGCTCTGGGGACAGGGGTAGGTGGCTCTCGGCATGGACAGAGCTTGCTCCTTGAACTGGAAACCCTGGCTAATTAGCGAGCAGAGGCCCTGGGGCCACCAGGGGCTGTCGAGCCGGGTTCTCCAGGCCACCAGAGGCTTCCAGTAGGCACATGGGTGTTTGATTTTGTTTCCTTGGAATACCTGGGGTTTTTGTCGGCTGCGAGTCATTTTTCTTGATCCGGGCTGCCAGTTCCTTGAAGAAAATCACCTCCAAACAGGTGTGGAGGAAACTGTACCTCCTAGCTTATCCACACCTAGCCTGAATTCACACAGAAAGGGAATCATTTCCCCCATGAGTTCACTGACAGTCTGACAAGCACTGTGAGCGGAGGTGGCCAGCCAGGCACCTAGCCTGAGTCGTGGCCAGAGGTCAGAGCCAGAGGCGCAGCCTTGGGATCACAGCCTGCGGCGCTGGGCCTGGGGCCACACTCAGCATGGGGGACGCCAGGCTGGAGCAGAGGCCAGGCCCAAACAGCCGCTTTGCCCCCGGGGGACCTTGGCAAGGCTGCTGCCTACATCAAATGATGGAAAGGTCTAGGCTGGCCCCAGGTGCTTGCTGGCATGGCCTCAGGATCTTGGCAGGAGGACAGCAATGCCAGGAGGGGGTGTGCTGAGTCATGTGCCTCCTCTCAGGGGCCTGCCTGCAGTGGTCAGGGGCAGGGTGGCTCATTGTGCAGGCACTGGTGCCCTGCACCTGGGGGAGGACCAGCAACCGGACTAGCCAGGCGGCCGCAGGCTCTCAGGACACAGGGAGGCCCAGGATGTACAGGAAGGAAGGAGTAGAACACCTGAGTCTGGGGACATCTGGGGACAGGCACTGCCCCCAGCAGCCTCAGCTTCCCCCTATAAAAGGGACAGACGCTGCCCCATGCTCTTGGCTTCGTCACTGTCCAGGGACAGGGACTGACCCTAGACCTTTCACCCCCAAGGAGTCTTGGGCTGCAGGTCCAGCTCTGCAGAGGGGCCGCAGGGAGTATCCAGTGCTCACACCCATCTGCTCATCTCTCAGCCACTGTTTACTGAACACCGGGGGGCGCCAGTGCTGTGCCACGGGGGGCGGTCGGTGCTGAGCGAGGCCCGCTCCACAAATCAGGCACATTCTTATGAGACTAAGATTCGTCCCTGCTCATGGACATTCAAACAAATGTCAAAGACAGCAGGATTAAGCAGAATCACAGTGTCCTGCCCCCAGTCCCTAACAGAATAGAAAGGAAAAACTAGAAAAATAATCCCAGCAGAAAACAAACAAGGCCATACACTTGGAAAATTTGTAGCCAAAGGCCAGGTGGGGTGGCTCACACCTGTAATCCGAGCACTTTGGGAGGCTGAGGCGGGAGGATCACTTGAGCCCAGGAAATTGAGGCTGCAGTGAGCTCTGATTGTGCCACTGCACTCCATCCAGCCTGTGTGGCACAATGAGACCCCACCTCAAAAAAAAAAAAAAAAAAAAAAAAATTAGTAGCCAAGAAAAGAAGCAGAAGATTTCAGAGTAGAGCAGAAGGCAGATTCGCTTGGCTCTGAGCTGCCGCCAAATTCGAGTCCCACTGGTACACAGGTGGAGCCCAGGCCACCTCTGTGCTTCGGGTCTGGAGACCGGAGTCTTACAATGCCTCTGGCAGACGTGGGAAGATAGCAGTGAGTTGAAACTTTCCGTAAGACGTGGAGGCTCCAGGGATGCGTTGGCCTGTGGGCGTGGCCTGCGACCGGGACTGGACACACCACTCCCCCTGTCATGAGGTGAAGCCAGCTCTGGTCCGGGCCATTTCACAGGATTCCAGAACAGCAGCAGAGCCTCGGCATTTGAACAAACTTTCTCCCACTTCAGCTGAGCTCCTCCCGCCACCACCATCCTTGCAGGCTTCCTGAAGGTGGCCTGAGCACAAACTGCCTGGGTTTCCTGTGTCTAAGAGGGGAAGAAGAGCCTTTGCCAGGTTTTGTGGCAAGAGTTAAAACCCCTGCAGGGCTGAGTTAAAGCATAAAAAGACCCGGTCAGAGCGGCTCAGGCTTGAATAGGATGGAAAGACGGGGAAGGGGAGGGCAAGCGACAGGCCACCGTCCCACAGAAAAACCCGTGACTCAGGGCTGGAGAAGGGACCACAGCGTGCGCAAGATAAACATGCGGAGGGCAGAGGACGCACAACTCGTGAACACAAAAAACCGTTCCTCTGCTTTGCCTAAGAGAATAGTTGGATAAGAACATGAATTCAGTAAAATAAATGTCAAAAATATATAAGACTTCAGAAATGAAAATAAGATGTCAGACCTCAGGAAGCAAGCTGAAAACCAAACAGTGTCAATACGGAACCAACACATTTCAAACAGCAACGAACAAACAGCAACGAACAGCATAGCAAGGCTGAAATTGCTCTTGACAGAAATCAGTCATTCTCCACGTGTGGCTCCTGGACCAGCGGCCCCAGCCTCCATCTGGGAGCTTGTGGGAAATGCAGGTGTCTAGGTCGCACCCAGGCCTGCTGGCTCAGGCACCCTGGCGGGTGGGCCTCAGCGGCATCTGCGTTTAGCAAAGTGATTCCAGCGCACACTGCAGCGTGAACACCGCTGCCCTAGAAGAAAGGCTGAAGATAGCCACAGGAAGTAAAGGTAAACGTGGCAGAGGGATGAAAACTTATGTACTTTGTATATGTAAATCTAATTTATAGGAAGATGGACAAAGGCAGTCGGCAGAAGAATCATCCGTGTTTAGACCAAAGGGATTCCAAGTGAAATAGTTTGCACACATCGTGTGATCTTTCAATATGCAGAATCCATTTGTTTTCTCATTTCAGGGGATTTAAAATCTAAGGTCCATACGGTTTTGGTGCAGAAAATTCACTAGTTTTACTTTCATTTGCTTATGTTGAAAACTGATACTAAATGTAATTTAAAATAGCATCAATAGATCCCATTTCATGAAATCATACCTGTCTTTCTGTTGGTATACAGGCGTAAAAATATCAGGACGTTGTTCAGTGATGTAGATGGTTTTCCTGAAGAGAGGAATTTGGAATTTTTTTTCCTTTCTTCCTGGAACTTTTTTTTTGAGACGGAGTCTTACTCTGTCGCCCAGACTGGAGTGCAGTGGCGCGATCTTGGCTCCCTGCAAGCTCCGCCTCTCAGGTTCAAGCATTCTCCCGCCTCAGCCTCCTGAGAAGCTGGGATTACAAACATGCGCCATCAGGCCCAGCTAATTTTTGTATTTTTAGTAGAGGTGGGGTTTTACCATATTGGCTAGGCTGGTCTCAAACTCCTGACCTCGGGGGATCTCCCACCTCGGCCTTCCAAAGTGCTGAGATTACAGGTGTGAGCCACCACATCCTTGAACTGTGTCGTTTTGATGGAGAGGAAGGAACCTCTGACACCGAGGTTGGAATAGCCACAGTTCTACGCCCCCGGTGCATTCTCATCATCGGACATGGGAAGTGCCCATCCCTGTGTGTGATGATATTTATTTTTACCCTATGCGCCACTCCTATTGCCCTTGTCTTGGGAGGCTGGCATTCCCTGTGCTTGATAGATCTTTTTGTGTGTTCTGACATAATACGTTGTTTCATGTGTTTGCATTTTTAAGGAATATAAATGGTTATGGGTCATATGTTTGTTGCCTGTATGTGTTTTGTTCATTTGTTTGTTTGTTTTGAGATGGAGTCTGGCTCTGTCGCCCAGGCTGGAGTGCAGTGGCGCGATCTCAGCTCACTGCAAGCTCCACCTCCAGGGTTCACGCCATTCTCCTGCCTCAGCCTCCCGAGTAGCTGGGACTACAGGCGCCCACCACCACGCCCAGCTAATTTTTTGTAGTTTTTAGTAGAGACGGGGTTTCACCCTGTTAGCCAGGATGGTCTCGATCTCCTGACCTCGTGATCCGCCCACCTCGGTCTCCCAAAATGCTGGGATTACAGGCATGGGCCACCGTGCCTGGCCTGCCTGTTCGCGGGTCCGAGGCTCCTCCCCACGCCTGGGCGCTCAGGGCCACCAGCTTACCCAGAGGCACTCAACACTGCCTCTGTAAGCTCCTTCTTCGTTGCTGTGGGTGCATCTGGCTTGCCCGTTTCTGCCCCTTGTAGTGTCCTTGCTGCTGTCCAATTTCACTTACCCTTCCTGGGTGGTGGGTACCCAGACGGCCCTCCAGTGCTGCAGGAAGAACCTCACATGTGGAGAAAAATATCTGTGGTTCACAGAGAACTGTGCATTGCCTAGAGAACACTCCTCAAGGTTATTTGATTCTACTCAGTCATTATTTAGAACTATCTTATAACTCTGTTCGTTGTAGGTCACCAGTAGCAATACAAAAGAATTCAGATAGACAGGAATGTTCTGTGCTGTGTAGTGGAAATCCAGTTCATACCTCCCGTCCCCAGGGGAGAGCCCAGTTTACCTTCACTTGCATATTGATTTAAATATCTCTGATCTCTAAGTGTGGCTATTCTTTGGATTCTGTTTTGAACTGGTGATAACATCTGTCTGATCCCTTCCTTGATAAGTGAATAGACTAAATTTCAAACATGTGTTCCTTTTTATATTTCTGTGAGAGTCATGGTTTTACTATTTTTTCTGAAAATTACCTTTTAACACAATATCTCCTTATGGATCTGTGTAAAAATTTACTTGGAGAAATTTATCAAAGAATAGCATTGCTGGATGTGCGAGGCATCACCCGTGTTCATCAATATTCAATCCTTGCCTCCTTCTGGAAACTCAGACTGTACTTCCAGCAGTGTGGCTCATTCTGTCCCCAGGCTGAGAATAGCCATGACAGTGTCATTTCTGGGCCAAAGCAATGACAAGCCGTGGTGAGATCCTTATGCCACACACTCTCTTCCCTTGCCACGGTGACTGCCAGTGTTTTAGCTCAGGACTGGCAAACTTTCCCGGGGGCCGCATCCCACTCACCACCTGTTTTTGTAAATAAAGCTTTATTGGAACACAGCCACGACATGTCATCTGTAGCTGGTTTTGCCTGGAGTTGTGTTTGTAACAGAGGCTGAATGGCCTGCAAAGCTGGATGTGATGTCTTTACCTTCCAGCCCTTTACAGAAGATTTGCCAACCCATTGTGGATGGGGGTGCTTTCAGCCTCCTGGGGTCCCCAGAGGCGGTGGGAAGCAGAGCCTACCCCCAAGTCATATCAGACACCTGAGCAAGACATGACCCTTCCCCGGGCTGAGCTGCCAAGCCTGGGCAGACTTGTTGCCAGGCCTCTCCTGGTCAGCCCTGACTAAGTAGGGCTGGCTGCCCCATGGAATCGCAGCTTGGCCTGCACTGCAGCCGTTTGGAGGAGGGGCCACGTGGCCCTCGTCTCCCACACCTGGGATTATCAGCTTCCCGACTGTCCCCAGGGCCAGTGCTTCCCTGTTTCCGTGTGCCTGGCAGTCCCTGGATTTCTTCTTTCCATTGCCCGTTTGCATCCTTTGCTCCTCTTTGGCTAGGATAGCTGTCCCTTCCTTGTCGATGTGGAGAAATTCCTTTCCTATTTGGAAACTTTAGACATTACACATACCTCTAACCATTTCTTGAATGTTCTGCATGGCTCAAATCCTTCAGAATGAACTTGTATAATTTTTGTCCCCCCAAAATGATTCACCTTAAAAATACAAAAGCAAACAAAAAGTGTGGCAAGAGCAGCAATGCCTTCAGTAATGGCAGAAATGTTGGAGTAAGCGGGTGGCCCCCAGGGAGCTGTTTTAACTGCAGCAGCGTCACTTCCTGGGACAGATGTGGGCTTTGCTCCTTGTGGTTCTACCACTCTCTCTCCCGACTTCCACTCACCCTCTCCACAAACCCAGGAGCATTTCAGCAGGGCTGGTCTGAATAAATCACCTCTTTGGAAAGTGTCCAGAAGACACTGGTTGGCATGCTGGGGCTCGCCAAGGCAGAAACCCGACAGACCCCAAGGCCTCCCTTTCCATTCAGTGAGTCTCATGACAGTGCCCAGGGGATGAAACGCGGGCAGCTGGATCCTGACTGTTTGCGGGTCCGAGGGTCCTCCCCGTGCCTGGGCGCTCAGGGCCACCAGCTTACATCTGCCTAAGCCCTGCAAAAGCAGAGCATTGCGGGGCCTCGGGAGGCAGCGTGTTTCCGCTGAGCACTGTTTCCTCCAACCCAACGGCTGAACAGGAACCAAGCCGTCTGCGGGGGCTGCCGACCCTCTGGCTCTGCTGGGTGTGTGTTGTTGTGTTGTTCAGCTCATGCACTTGTGCACCTCACTGGATGGTGCATTCACCGCGCGTCTTCTCTGTGAAACTTCCTCACTCCCGCCAGGATCGGCACCCTCCCCAGCCTCGCTTCCTAGCCGCCCCCGTTAAACTGATCCACAGGTCTCCTGTGCTGGCATCTGGGCGAGTTCACCCTGCAGCCCCCCCAGGGCAGCTCATGGGAAGACAGACCTCAGAGAGGAGACTGAGATCCAGAGATCACGGCAGTGGACTAACCACAGCTGCCCGGGAGCAGACCGCACTGGACAGGAAGAGACGCTGCCCTGGAAGTAGCCACCTCCCAGGGCATCCTGGAAGAGGCATCCTGAAGCCCGCACACACAGAAGGGCTTCTCCATTGATCATACAGCCTCTGACAAACCAGGAAGCAACTGACCTGTTGCACAAGTTGGAGATAAAAGGTATAAACCCCGTGTGCATCAGTGACTGCCCAGGCCAGCAGCCGCCTCAGTGCAGGTGAGGGCTGCCCTCGGGGGGTGTCTGTGCAGTGCAGGGAGTGGCGCAGAGTCTGGGGCAACCAGCCTGGATGGCCAGTGTCTGTAATGGGCAGAGTACTGCCATCACCACGCTTCAGGTGTGCATGCCCCGGCTGGCTCTCCAAGCTCCTCCTGCCTCTTAACCTGTTTACTCCACATGACGGTGCAGTGAGCTGCATGCTGTTATCACCCCCATTCGCAGATGGGGAAACTGAGGCCCTGACAGATGGAGGAGCTGTCTGAGAAGTGGGGGCTGCTGGGGACTGGGGTGCTGGGATTGCGGCTGAGCACTGGGCTCCCTTCTCTCATCCCCTAGGCTGTCTTGGTGTCAGGGATCTGGGGAAAAGGCCACCAGCCAAACAGAGCCACAGAAGCACAGCAGTGAGTATTTGTGGCTGCTCTCCAAGAATTTAAACCATGGCTCCGTGGCCCCAGCCAGTGACAGTGCGGCACATTAGGGTGCTGTGAGCAGTCATGATCAGCTGTGAGGTGTGTTACAAATAATTTGGTACAATAAAAGTCGGGCTTCCCCCAGAATGGCTGTAATAAAAAGGCAGACGGCAACCGGCACTGACGAGGATGTGGAGAAACTGGAACCCTTGTGTGTTGTCAGTGGGTGTAAAATGGCCCCGCTGCTTTGGAAAACAGCCTGGTGATTCCTCAAAAAATAAATGAGGAGAATCAGTATCAACTGAAGAACATGGAACGCACATGTCCTCACGGAGTGTTGTCCATGGATGTTCAGAGCACATGATTCACAATAGCCAAAAAGTGGGAGCAGCCCACATGCCGGTCAGCGGATGATTGGATGAGGAGACTGTGGTGCGTACACGTGGCAGACTCATTAGGCCATAAAATGATTGAAGCTGGGGTCCAGGCCACTGCGTGCATGAACCTTGGCAACAGCCACTAAAAGCACATAGTGTATGATGCCACTTATTTGAAATGTCCAGAATTGACAAATGGAAAACAGGAAGTAGATGAGTGGTTGCCAGGGGCTGGGAGGAAGGGGAACGGGCCGTGACTGCCCATCAGCATGGGGCATCCTTTTCAGATGATGGAAATGTTCTAAAATCGTACCGCAGTTCTGGTTATGCAGTTCTGTAAATTTCCTAAAAACGTCATTGAGTTGCACACTCCAAATGGGGGTATTTTATGGTATAGAAGCTATGGTTCAGTCCCGTTGCTTTTAAAAACCGATGGCAAAGTAGAGTGCATGGGCTTATGTTGGCAGGTTCTTGACCTTTTCGCAATCACAGCTGTGCGGTGAGTGTCTCTAGGGTGGCCACTGTGGACTGCCCCCAGCCCTCCCCTCTGCTCCCGATTGGTCAAGAGGGGGCATGTGGCCATGGACACACGAGGGGAGGGCAGCTGGGGCTTCCAGAAAATATTACATCACTTGATTTTGTATTTATTTCTTTAAGACTTATTTCTTTTTTATTTTTATTTTTATTTTTTTTTGACACAGGGTCTCACTCTGTCACCCAGACTGGAGTCCAGTGGCACGATCGCGGCTCACTGCAACCTCTGCCTCCTGGGTTCAAGTGATTCTCCTGCCTCAGCCTCCCGAGTAGCTGAGATTACAGGCATGCACCACAATGCCCGGTGCCCAGCTAGTTTTTTTTATTAGTAGTAAAGATAGAGTTTCGCCATGTTGGCCAGGCTGGTCTCGAACTCCTGACCTCAGGTAATCCTCCCGCCTGGGCCTCCCAAAGTGCTGGGATTACAGGCATGAGTCACCACAACCTAGCCAAGACTTACTTTTTTAAAAGTAGTTTTAGGTTCCCAGCAAACCTGAGCGTAAGGTAGAGATTTTCCGCATGCCCCCTGCCCCACACATTCATCCTTGTTCCCCCTGTTCCCCACCAGAGGGTCCATGTCCTGGGAGTCAGCCCTGAGGGAGGGCCAGGAAGAGCACGCAGCGTCCATGCAGAGGAGGCCTCCATGCCAGGGGCGCAAGCCTGCACTGACCCATCGCCATCCCTCAGCCTGCAGTTTACTTTAGGGCCCCCTCGGTGTTGTGCCTTCGATGGGTTTGGGCAAACGCATAACGACCCGTATCCACCGTTTCAGTGTCACGCAGAGCAGCCCCCTGCCCTAACGTCCTCCGTGCTCTGCCTGTTTATTTCCCTGCCCCCACTTACCTTTAAGGAGATACCAGGAGCGATCCCCATTCTCTGCCTGGGGCACCGCCGTCTCTACCATGCCCAGCTGCCCTGCCACCCTGAGGAAAGCCAGCGGAACTAATTACCCTGATCTGATCACTATACATTATATGGATGCAAACATCATAAGTATGTACAATTCGTCAATAAAAAAATAAAATGAAACAGTAATGAGAAAAGAAGCCAGACATCAAGGACCATGTACTGTTAGAATTGTTTTCTTGTGAAACGTACAAAGAGTGAGATTTGGTTCGTGGTTCGTCAGGCTGGGGGTGGGGGTGGGGCGGCAGGAGGTGGAGTGGGAACTAGGAGAAGGTTAAGACCCATCTGCCCCCCACTCCCTCCCAACATGGCAGTGACTGTGCTGAGAAGTGGCCGGTGTCGTCACATGTGGGAGGCAGAGTTCATGGGACAGTGTGGAGACTGGGATCCTGGGCAGGAGATGGTGCCTATTAGTTCACTTAACATAAATCTGGCTGGGCGTGGTGGCTCACACCTGTAATCCCAGCACTTTGGGAGCCCAAGGCAGGAGGATCGCTTGAGGCCAGCAGGAGGATTGCTTGAGGCCAGGAGCTCAAGACCAGCCTGGACAACATGGAGAAACCCCACCTCTACAAAAAATAATAAATTATCTGGGCCTGGCAGTGTGCACCTGTAGTCCCAGCTACTCTGGAGGCTAAGGCAGGAGGATTGCTGGAGCCCAGATGTTCAAGGCTGCAATGAGCTGTGATTGTGCCACTCCATTCCAGCCTGGGTGGCGAAGTGAGACCCTATCTCCAAAAAAGTTCAAAATACAAAGCTGGATCATTCACACCTATGGTTCAGTCCTCCTATGGAATGGTTTACCTTGATTAATCTTTCTTGCCTGTAATTTTGGGATGTGTCTCTGTTTCACCGACTTCGTTCCGTACAGAGCCCCTACGTATCATTCCTTAGATCCTTGGAGCACTTGATGCCCATCAAAGCATTTTCATGCACAGGGTTTTCCACGACAATCCCTGTAGCCCTGGGAGGAGGCTGCGGGGACTTCCTGTGAACATAGCTGTGCATTAAGATGGAGGCTCTGCGAGATCGCGCCACTGCACTCCAGCCTAGGCGACAGAGTGAGACTCTGACTCAAAAAAAAAAAAAGATGGAGGCTCTGTGCCTTGGCAGTCCCAACCTACAGTAGTGGTGGCAGGACTGGCAGGACTAGCCGGCTCCAGTTCGCTCCCCCAGGCCTGGCTGCAGCCTTTGTCCTCACGCATAGATACATCATTGGTGTGGGCCTGGGACGTCCCCAGGAGACAGCAAGATGGGGAACTCCTGGAGGGTAGAAATGGAGGCCTGAGCTTGGAACATCTCCAAGCAGTGTAAAAAGGACCCAAGGTAGATGGGATGGAGGGATATGGCCTGAGTGGGCAGAGTTCCTCTATTCCTTGTCTGCTGTTAGCTTTGAGAAGGGCAAAGGCTCCCAGCATCCAAACTGCTTGCCTCCCTGGGATCTCTCCCCAGCCCCCTATCCTTCACCCCGATGTGTCCTGCTACTGCCTGGGACCTGCTTCTGTGCTGGGAGGTGCTAAGATGCCCCCACCCCAGGCCCTGCCACGGGAGACAGGCCACAGCCTACACAGGCTGCTGTCACTTGTCACAGCCTGCCTTCCCCACTGAGGGCCGCGTCTAGCGTGTACGGTGGAGTCTCGCTCACAGTGTAGGCTCTTAAAAATGGTTTGTAAATAAATGGATTAATAAAGCCTATTAAATACTTTAACCAGAGTGTTTCACTTTTGGAAACTTATCCCAGAGGAAGACCTAATTTACAAAAGGGCTTATAGCTTCATTTTCTAAAATAGCAAGAAACGTGTAAGCAATCTACACGCCTGCCAGCTCGCGAGGGTGCCATGTCAATCGCAAAGCACAGAAATACTTTACTGTTGTCGAATGGTAACCATGTGGGCTTCACAGGTGCTTGGAAAGTAGTTTTTTTTTTTTTTGAGACAGAGTCTCACTCTGTCGCCCAGGTTGGAGTGCAGTGGCGCGATCTCGGCTCAGAACAAACTCCGCCTCCCAGGGTTCAAGCCATTCTCCTGCCTCAGTCTCCCGAGTGGCTCTGACTACGGGTGCCCGCCACCACGCCCAGCCAATTTTTTGTATTTTTAGTAGAGACGGGGTTTCACCATGTTAGCAAGGATGGTCTCGATCTCCTGACCTTGTGATCCACCTGCTTTGGCCTCCCAAAGTGCTGGGATTACAGGCATGACCCACCGCGCCTGGCCTGGAAAGTAGTTTTTTAAATGGTCAGAAGAAAAGCAGAACGCAGAGAAACACAGGTACAATGCTTTCAGCCACACACAAGTGTCAAAATAGGGCTTGGAGCCAAGCAATGAATTAACAGATTCTCGGTGGGTTTTTTTCCCCCAAAATATAAAGATGTCTATTCAATAAACATGAAAAGGAACCATTTGTGATTAAAGGAGCAGAGGTGCAGATGAAGGGCGGCTCTTCAGAGCCCAGCATGAGTGTAATTTGTCCAGAGGGATGCAGGCTCCTGGGGAGCCCGAGGGCAGCTGTCTTCTCACAAGACATTATGGCCTGAGGGGGCAGCTGTGGTCTGTGGGCCAGCCTTCTCATCTAATTGAGCTTGTATTCATTCACTGAGTTAACACTGACTGGGCACCTGCTGTGTGCCAAGCACTTGGAGACCCGGAGGGCACAGTGCAGGTGGAGACCCTGCTTGGTGGGAGGGCACAGTGCAGGTGGAGACCCTGCTTGGGAGGGCACAGTGCAGGTGGAGACCCTGCTTGGTAGAAGGACGCTGTGTCGAGGAGAATGGTGTCCCCAGAACACGTGTCCACTTGGGACTTGTGAATGTGACTTCATTTGGAAAAGGGATCTTTGCTGGTATATTAGTTAAGGATACTGAGATGAGCTCATCTTGACTTTCAGGCACACCCTAATCCAATGACAAGTGTCATCTAAGGAGAAGGAGAGGGAGGGGGCTGTGTGAGGATGGGCAGGGGCTGGAGCGAGGTGCCTGCATGCCAGGGGCGCTGGGCACCTCCAGAGAGGCCCGGAGCAGCTTCTTTCCTGCAGCCCTGCAGACACCTCGATTTCTGCAGAGGTGAGAGAGACTACGTCATGTGGATTAAGCTGGTCTGCCCCAAAGAGCTCGTGGCCAGGGTGAAAGGTGCTGTTCAAATGCTCTCAGGGAAAAGCCAGTGGGACCAGAAACAGCCAATTTAGCAAATCAAGTCACTGCTCTGCTCAAAACCCTCCGAGGCTCCCACAGCCCTAAGAAGCTAAATGCCATTCTCCACAGGGCCCTGCTGATCCCTGACCTCCCTCCCTGCCACCCCCCTCCTGGACCCTGCCCCTCCTCCTGAGCACCACGCTGCACCTGTCCACCAGGACACTGCTACCTCCTGACCTCCCTCCCCTGCCAACCCCTCCTGGACCCTGCCCCTCCTCCTGAGCACCACGCTGTGCCTGTCCACCAGGACCCTGCTACCTCCTGACCTCCCTCCCCTGCCAACCCCTCCTGGACCCTGCCCCTCCTCCTGAGCACCACACTGTACCTGTCCACCAGGACCCTGCTACCTCCTGGCCTCCCTCCCTCCCACACCCCTCCTGGACCCTGCCCCTCCTCCTGAGCACCACGCTGCACCTCACCAGGACCCTGCTACCTCCTGACCTCCCTCCCTGCCACCTCCTGGCCTCCCTCCCTGCCACCCCCCTCCTGGACCCTGCCCCTCCTCCTGAGCACGATGCTGCGCCCACCCACTGGGGCCTCCATGCCTGCCCAGGACTCCTGCACGCCCGCTGGTCCAGTTCCTGGTGCGTCCTTGCCTTCCACCTCCCTGTTTCCCGCAACCCCGCTCTGTGTACCTTTCCTCCCTGGTGCTCACCACTGATTGGCTGGGTGCCACCTGCGAGTCTGTGGAGCTCTTTGGGGGTGGCAGGCAGGCAGGGTCAGCAGAGGCTGCGGACAGTGGGGTGCAGAGGGGCTGGAGCCACTGCCTGCAGACAGGCAGGACCGTCTTTCTGCTTGGTGTGACCTGGTCATCAGCGAAGTGGCAATCAGGACTGGACCCATGGGGACGGGGTCAGGAAAGGTCTCTGAGGAGGGCATTCTGGGAGACGATCTGCATGCAAGGCTGAAGGAGGAAATTTGCAGGGGGTGTGAAGGTCATGGTGAAGGTCAGAGCAGGGGCAGTGGAGGAGCAGGGCCGGTGGAGAAGCAGGGGCAGGGGAGGAGCATGGGTGGCAGAGGAGCAGGGCTGGTGGAGGAGCAGGAGCCGTGGAGGAACAGGGCTGGTGGAGGAGCAGGGGTGGCGGAGGAGCAGGAGCCGTGGAGGAGCAGGGCTGGTGGAGGAGCAGGGGTGGCGGAGGAGCAGGGGCGGTGGAGGAGGAGGGGTGGCAGAGGAGCAGGGCGATCCTTGCCAGGGCAGCGAGGGCTGCCGCACTTCCGGGTCTTGTGAGATGCACTAGCCTCCAAGGAGAAGGAAAATCACTGATTAAATAATGTTGAGAGGTGAGGAAACACTGTCATGGCTTATTTATTTTGCATTCCTTGCAAGAGCTCTTTTTGACCCATGTTTTTCTTTTTATGGAGGCTCAGGAGTGAGGCCTGAGAACACAAGAGAAATGGCCTCATTAGACCCCGGCCCCACCTTCTTCCCATTCTCAGCCACCTTCCACAATTTACCAATGTCTGCATCTCTCCCCCTTACTGTCCTCTGTAACCCGTGGGTGGCTGACGCAGCCATTGTCCCTGCCTCCAGGGCAGCGGCCAGGCCACGGGTTGGTGCCCAGGCAGGCACATCCCTGCATCAGGGCAGCGTCTCGCCTGGGTGGCTACATGCCGGCCTTGGAGACGCCGGGTGGCGATCTTGTTACGATCTTGTTAGCCAGATGCAGCGTTCTCTTCATTTTTAAAGAGCAGTGGGAAGGCACGGGAGGGGTTCAAGCCTGCTTTGGTTTTTGTCTTCAGCTCACCGGGCGCCAGTGCGGAGCACTGGACAGAGACAGGAGTAGGTGCAGGAGGAAGAGTTGGGGGCTCCTGACATCGGGAGTGGGATCCAGGTGGCCACAGGGCGATGGGAGACGAAGCGTTTCCAAGTCAAGACTGGGAGGATTTGCTGATGTGAGGAGTGGGGTAAAGGAGCAGCCACACCGACTCCCAGGTTGGGCCTGGGCTCCTGGGAACAGGGATGCCACCTCTTCGGAAGGGACGCTGCAGGGAATGCAGAAGGGGTCTGACATCCATGCACAGAGGGACCTGGGACGGGATGTCCAGTGGTCGGCTGGGTGCATCTGGAGCAGATGAGGCAGGGCTTGGAGACAGCTTGGGAATCACAGGTGAGAGTGTCCCCCAGGGTCCTGGATGAGGTCACCTGTGGGGAGAGCATAGTTGGAAACAAGACATTGCTGTCACAACTCCAGGGTGGGAGACAGGGACTGCGTTAAACCCGGCCACCCTCGGGCGCTGTGCCCGGCTGTGCCCTCTGCTGCTGAGGTGCCCCCCAGCAGCCAGAGTGGCAGCCCCCAGGGAAAACCCGGAGCCCGGCAGAGGCCACCCCGTCGCTCCCCTCTGAGCCTGTGGAGAGGAGCTTCAGGGACTGACAGGCGGCCACAGAGGCAGGACTGCAGGAACCGCGGAGGCCCCAGTGAGTGGAGCCACTTGGGTGGGAGGCCAGCGGAGGGAATGCAGCAGCTCGCGGGGGCCGGGACCGAGGAGTCTGGCCTGGATTCCGGGGATTTCCTGCCGTGAAGGAACTGACTCCACATCATCATCATCATGGAAGGAGTTTTCAGACCGGAAGTGGTTTTCCTCTTTTCTCTGTGTTCTTGTTTCCAGCTCCGTTTTTCATCTTGTCTTTGCCTTCTTTTCTTGAGTCATGATTCATGGAATTCATGGGCTCCTTCATTTCTTGGAAAACATAAAAGCAGTTGAAGTATACATTTTCTTCTGTTTATGGAAAAATTGTGCCTTCAAAGTGACATTCGTACCTGCCTTTTTTTCTGTTACATTTGTTTCCTTCTTTGGTTATTTTTTTAAAAGAAATCCCAGAATCTTTGTACAGACCTTCTGCCCTTACTGGTGTTTGCCTGGGGGCTGTGTTGGGGTCTGCTGTTTCCCCTGTGGGCTGGGAGGGCCCTTCTTGACTTCAGTTCCTGTTTACCTGGGCACTGCTGTGTTGTGTCTTTGTTTTTAACTTTTAATGCGATGACTACAGATGCACAAGAAATTGCAAATGCAGCATGCAGAAGACCCCTGTGCCCTTGCCCAGCCCCTCAACAGCCACTTTATTGGGGTACCAGGGACCCGACAGTGATGGGCCCACCAGTCTTGCCGAGTGTTTCCAGCTTTCATTACACTCATTTGTTTTCCATGTGGTTTTATGGAATTTTACTCCCTGTGGCGGCTGCCACGCTGATGTCATCACGTGGTTCTCCCTCAGGCTGTCCCCTGTCGCCACCCAGGCTCCTCCCCTTGCCCCACCCCTAACCCCAGCAACCACGAAGCTGTTCTGTAGCTCTGTGATTTTGATATTTTGAGAGTTTTGTACAAATGGAATTGTGTAGCATGTGACCTTTAGAGATTAACTTTTAAAATTCAGCCTAATGCTCTTGAGCCCCCTCCAGGCTGTGGGTGTGGCAGTGCCGTCACGCTTTGCGTAATGACGGGGATACATCCTGAGGACTGCACCGTAAGGTCGGTGAGTCAGCCAGTGGGTGGCGAGTGAACATGAAGGCCTGGGACATGACTGTGCAGTGCCGCAGACTTTATAGACATTGCACACTTAGGCTAAACTTAATTTGTGGTTATACATTTTCTTTCTTCAGTAAGTTAACCTTGGCTTACTCTAAATTTTTTACTTTATACACTTTTTGATTTTTTTTTTAACTTTCTGACTGTTTCATAATATTTACCTTACAATACATGTTACAGCTGTATTTTCTTTCTTCATTTCCTTATTCAATAAACGTTTTTCTATTACACCTAAAAAAATACTAAGGCACAAATGCACACATTAGCCTGGGTCTACATACAGTCAGGATCATCCATGTCTGATAGGGTATAACTGTGTCCCCACCCAAGTCTCATCTTGAATTGTAGCTCCTATAATCCCCACGTGTCGTGGGAGGGACCTGGTGGGAGGTCATTGAATCGTGAGGGTGGGTCTTTCCTGTGCTGTTCTTGTCACAGTGAATCAGTCCCATGAGATCTGATGGTTTTAGAAAGGGAAGCTCCCTGCACACGCTCTCTTGCCTGCCACCATGTAAGACGTGTCTTGCTTCCCCTTCGCTCTCCACCATGATTTTGAGGCCTCCCAAGCCATGTGGAACTGAGAGTCCATTAAATCTCTTTCCTTTATGAATGACCCAGTCTTGGGTACGTCTTTATCAGCAGCATGAGGACAGACTAATACGATGTCACTGTCTTCCACCTCCACCTCTTGTCCCACTGGAAGGTCTTCAGGAGCAATAGCACACGTGGAACTGGTCTCTCCTGTGATAATGAGGCCTTCTTCTGGACACCTCCTGAGGGACTTACCTGAGGCTGTTTTATAGGTGTCTTTTTTTTTATAAGTAGAAGGAGTACGCTCTGAAATTATGATAAGTATAGTATACTAAATATATAAATCAGTAATATCATCATTTATTTTCATCATCAGTATTATGTACTGCATATAATTGTATGTGCTAGACTTGTATATGACTGGCACACAGTGGGTTTACTTACACCAGCCTCATCACAGACACGCTATGACATATGGTGGCTGCAATGTCACTAGGGGATAGGATTTTTTTGGCTTCATTGTAGTCTTATGGCACCACTGTAGCATATTTGGTCTGTTGTTGACTGGAGCATTGTATGCTAGTTTATTTCTGTTTATTGCTCAGCTCACCTTACCAGTGTACCACAGTTCGTTTAACCACTCACCCACTGGAGGAAACTGACATTGTTTCCAGATTTTGGCAATTATGAATAAAGCTGCTGTGAACATTGGTATACAAGTTTCTGTGTAGACAGAGAGTTTCATTCCTCTGGTGTAAACGCCCAGAAGTGTCATTGCTGGATCGTAGGGTAAATGTAGGTTTAATTTTTTATCAGAGACTCCAAAATGTTTCCCAAAGTGGGGTACCACCTTCCATTCCCACCAATGATGTGTGAAGGACACAATTTCTCAGCATCCTCGTCAGGCTTTGGTGTGGTCTCTGTTTTTAATTTGAGTTGCTCTGAAAGATGTATAACGGTATTGTGGTATTGTATTGTATTGTGGTATTGTATACAATGGTATTGTATAATGGTATTGTGGTCTTAATCTTCATTTCTCTAGGGACTGGTGATGTTAACGTGTTTTCATGTGCCCATCTGTATATCCTCTTTGTGAAATATCTGTTCATCTCTTGCACATTTTCTAACTGGATAGAGCTTATCGTTGTTGAGATCTGAGACTTCCTTTATGGATTTCAGATTTTGTCCTCTGCCAGGTGATCTCCCACCCTGTAGCTTGTCTTTTCACCCCCTCACTAGGGCTTTTCACAGAGCAAAAATTTAAATTTTCATGTGGTCCAATTTTATGTATATTTTTAAATTGATAATACTTTACAAGCCAAGTCTAAGAATTCTTCA
Source organism: Rhinopithecus bieti (assembly GCF_001698545.2). Taxonomy (NCBI): domain Eukaryota; kingdom Metazoa; phylum Chordata; class Mammalia; order Primates; family Cercopithecidae; genus Rhinopithecus; species Rhinopithecus bieti. Next base: position 1,986,845 of record NW_016806331.1, on the reverse strand, counting down.
CCTAACCCTAGATTCCAAAGATGTCCTTCTCTGTTGTTTTCTATAAGGTTAGTAGTTTTACACTTTACATTTAAGTCTGTGGTCCATTGTGAGTTAATTTTTGTACATAACGGGAGACTTAGGTCGCAGTTCTTTTGCCATTGTCATTGTCATTTCTTTTGCCAGTGGATGTTCACTCACTCCAGCACCATTTATTTGTAGAAAGTCGATCCCTTCTCCATTGAATTGCTTTTGCACGTTGATTCCTCCCTCATTTTTCTTCTTTTTCAAAATTTGTTTAAGGTAGTCTAGTTTATTTTCCTTTCCATATAAAATATAAGATATGCTTATTCACATCTGTACAGGTTTCTGCTAGGAATTTAATAGGAACTACACTAAGACTGTAGATGCATTTAGGGAGAATTGAGTTTTCCAATTCATGAACATGATATTTCTGTCCATTTATTTAGATTTTATTTTACTTATCTCATTAACATTTTGTGGTTTTCAAAGTACAGATCCTGCACATGGTATGTTTATTTATACTTAGGCAATTTTTTGAGTTATTGTAAATACACTGCAGCGTGTTTTTAATTTCAGTTTCTATGGGCTCATTGCTATTATACAGAAATACAATAATTTTTATGTGTGTTGTTCTTGTATCCTGCAGCCTTGATGAACACACATTAGTTCTAAGAATTTTAAAATAATTGAAGAGGAGATAATTTCTATGTATACCATCATGTCATCTGCAAATAAGAAGAGCTTTTCTTTATTTTTTTCCAATCTCTATGCCATTTGTTTTATTTTCTTGACTTACTATTCTAGTTAGGATTTTTGGTCCTACATTGAATAGGAGTGGTAATAGCAGACACCTCCAACTTCTTCTTGGTATTCAGGATCTGAGTCTTTTATCATTAAGTGTTATGTTAGCTGTGATTTCTTTTTTTGGTAAATGTTCTTTATCAAGTTGAGGAAGTTCCTCTCTCTACTTGTTTGCTGAGAGTTTTTTTTTTTTTACATCATAAATGAGTGCGTTGACTTTTGTCAAATACATTTTCTGCATCATCAATTGATATGATAATGTGAGTTTTTCTTCTTTACCTGTTTACCTGTTGATGGTGTATTATATTATTTTCAATGAACCTACTTTGCATTCCTGCAATAAAACCTACTTGATTGTGGGGTATGATTCTTTTTTTTTTGTAATGTTTGATTGAATTTGCTGGTGTTTTGCTGGGGATGTTTGCATCTAAGTTCATGAAGGATATTGGTATTTTCATTTTGTGCTTTCTTTTCAGGTTTTTATTAAGGTAATATCAGTCCCATAAAAGGAAAAAGGATATGCTTTTTTCTCCTTTATTTTCTGGAAGAGATTGTGTATAATTGGTGCTAATTCCTCTTTGAATGTTTGGTAGAATTCTCCACTGATACCATCTGGGCATGGAGACTTTTAAAGAAGCTTTTAAATTAGAGATCAAATGCATTTTATATTGGATGAGCTGTAGTTTTCAAGAAATTGATCCATGTCATCCAAGTTGTGAAATTTATGTGTGCGGGAATGTTTGTAATATTTGCTCCTTTTAATGGCTGCAGGGTTTGTAGTAATATCACCTCTTTCATTTCCAGCACTGGTAATTTGTGTCTTCTCTCTTTTTCCTTTGTCTGTCTTGCTAGAGGTTTATTAATTTTATTGATATTTTCATGGAAACAAGTTTTATTTTCTTGATTTCCTCTTATTTTGCTTTCAATTTCATTGATGTCTGCTTTTAATTTTCTTTTCTTTTTTTCTTGCTTTGTGTTTATTGTGCCCTTTTTCCTAGTTTATTTGTGTAGGAATTTAGATTATTTTGGCACTTAAATTATTGACTTGGGACTCTTCCTCTTTTCTAATGTAAGCATTTAATACGCACCCCACACATTTTGGTATGTGTGTTTTTATTTCTATTTTGTCTGTATTATTTAATTTTCTTCTAGGATATTTCTTGAACCTATGTATTATTTATACATTTGTTGTGTAATTTGCAAGTGCTTTGAGATGCTCCTGTTATCTTTTTGTTACTGATTTCTTATTTGGTTTCATTATGGTCAGATTGTGTATTTTGTATGATTTCAGTTACTTTAAATTTGTTTCAGTTATTTTATGAACCAAGATATGGTCTATTTTGGGGAATTTTCCATAGGTATAAAATGTATATTATGCAGTTTGAAGTGCAACCGTCTACAATATTAGATACTTTTGTTTGCTAGTGCTCAGTTTTTATGCATTTTTGCTGATTTTGTGTCTAGCAGTTTTATTAATTGCTGAGAGAAGGGTATTGAAGTCTACGACTTTATTCGTGGATTTGACTATTTCTACTTTCAGTTTTTGTGTTATGTATTATGAAGCTGTGTTGTTCAGTGGCTCCGTATTTTGGGCTGCTGTGTCTTCTTGCATACTGACCCTTTCCTCATGATGTGTGTAATGGCCCCTTTTGTCCTCGGTAAGTTTCTTTGCTCTGACAACTACTTTATCTGATAATGTATATAGCTACTCATACTTCTCTTCTTTTAAGCCAACATCTGCCTCCATCCTTTACTTCTAATTTACCAGACTTTGATGTTCTTGAGCCCTGGCAATGCCAGTTGCTCCTTGGTTTGTAGCCTCATGGTAATCATTGTCCTTTCTACTTTGCAAAGATGTGGCATCAGTACCCAACCATCTTACCCATTGGCACACTGCACACCTGTGATGAGACTGGGGATTCTTAGGGTGCTTATGGCTCCAGGATGACACCTGGGGTGGAAGCCCACTTCACTCTCCCTCAGTCTGCCTCATGAATTTTAAACCAGGTGTCCCTGGAATCATAGCTGTCATATCATGTTGGTACAGGCGCTGGGATGAGCCCAAGGACCAAGGCGCTGTGGCATAAGAAAGTCAGCCTCATGGATGACAGTGGTAATGGCAATGCCCAGCCTCTGAGCCTCTGATTTTTCCCTGGTGGCACCGCCTCTATCCCCTGAGAAGTCATCGTCCTGTCTAGAGGACCACATGGTCACTCTCCAAGAACGACATCCATGTGAGGGAGAAAGACCTGTCCCTGTGTACCTGTCATGGAAGGTGGAGGTTGGGCGTGGTCTGGGGGTGCTCCTCTCTGTCCTGGGGTCCCTGATGCCTTGACCTGCAGCTCACTGCCTGCCTTGAGCCCCTCTGAGCCTGGCTGGTGGCATTGAGGGCTCCCAGGCTGTCCAGTCATAGTCAGCAGAAAGACAGATGGTGGGGTTGGCCCGTTGAGGTGCCTAGCTGCCTTTCAGCACAGAATCCAAGTCACCCAAAGATAACCAACCACTCCAGAGCACAAGTGGGTATAAAGACAAAGGAACACCCAGGACACTTAACAGAAAGGTAGGAAAAGCTCATGTAGGGGCAATTGCTTATGATTGAGGGGAAAATGGAAGGAAGGGCAGAAGGAAGGAAGCAAGGAGGAAAGGAAAGAAGGGAGGGAGGGGAGAAGGGAAGGAAGGAAAGAAGGAGGAAAGAAGGGAGGGAGGGGAGGAGAAAGAGAAAGAGGGAAGGAAAGACAGAAAAATGGAGGAAAGGCGAAAAGGAAGGAGAGAGGGAAGGAGGGAGGGGAAGAGGGTGAGGGGGATGGACCTGAGCAAAGAGCCAGCAAAGAGCCCCGTCCCCTCCCTGCCCCAGATCTGGCTGAGCCTGGTTCCGTGAGGTCTCACCCAGAGGGAGCTGGAGCTCCATCCACAGAACCTCACTAATGTCTGACCCGGCCTCATCCCGGGTCTCCTGGGCCTGGCCTTACAAGGGGATTGTAAAATGCACCAATCAGCACTCTGTAGCTAACAAGAGGTTTGTAAAATGCACCAATCAGTGCTCTGTAAAAACACACCAATCAGTGCTTTGTAGCTAGCAAGAGGTTTGTAAAATGCACTCTGCATTCAGCCCTCTGTAAAATGGACCAGTCAGCAGGATCCTAAAAGTAACCAATCGCGGGGAGGATTGAAAAAAGGGCACTCTGATAGGACAGAAACAGAACATGGGTGGGGACAAATAAGGGAATAAAAGCTGGCCACCCCAGCCAGCAGCGGCAACCCGCTTGGGTTGCCTTCCATGCTGTGGAAGCGTTGTTCTTTCCTTCTTCACTCTTTGGGTCCGTGCCACCTTTAAGAGCTGTAACACTCACCGTAAAGGTCCGCAGCTTCATTCTTGAAGCCAGTGAGACCATGAACCCACTGGAAGGAACCAGCTCTGGACACAGCAGGGTTGGGCCTGATGAGGTGCAGCTCACTCCCCTGCCTACATGGCTCATGCCCCAGTCCCTGCAGGCTGCAACCTGCCCTGAGGTTTCCTTGGGTTCAAGCCATCATATTGATTTGCAGATAATATTGGTTGATTGACAAATGATCATGCAGTCCTGTGGGACAGTGGCTTGGGGTCTTGGTTGCTCTGTCCACAGAACCCTGTGGCTGTGTGGAAGATGCTGCTTCCTGGACAATCACCTCTAGGCATCCAGCCTTCCCCAGGATACCTGAGGAGAGACAGGAGAAACCTGCCCAGCTGGGGAGACTCAGAGGGGTTGCCCAAGGATTAAAGGGGGCAGCCAATGACCAGACACCTCAGACGACCCCAAGCCTCCCCCTTCTAGGAACTGTGTCCATCTGCATCTGCCAGGCTTTCTTTCAATAACAGGTGTGGCTGGGGCTGATTCTGCAAAAAAAAAAAAAAAAAAAACAAGAAACAAAACCACAGTGCTTCCATTGCCTTCATGCAAAAGGCCTGGGAGCCCTTCCCTTAAAGGCCACGGCCCTTCCTTTGACTTCAGAGTTGCTTCCTTCCAGAAACTGTGTGGAGCAGTTGGATGTTGGACTCTAGGGAAGTTAAGGAGACGGAGACACAACTCCTTTTGGCAAGTGGGGATGCTATTTAAGGACTCCCGTTCTCAATTTTTAGCTTAGGAGAAAACACTTTAAAAATAGTCTGCAGCTCCAGTCCCAAACTGGCTCTGTCTGGCTGCTGAAGCCTTTTGATTTTCTCCCCCTCGGATGCTCCTGTTCCTGGGGCCTCAGCCTCCAGGATCTGCCCCAGGATGGGCCTGAGCCACGGCCGTTCTGGCATCTCAACAAAGGTCGGTCCCATCAATCCATTGTCTGGCTCGTCTCAGAAAATTAACAGCCTCAGTCTTTTAATGGGAACGGTGCCCTCTCCTATGGTCTGCCCACGATGCTCAGAAGGCAAAGTTATGTCTCCCCTCCTCCTGCCATGGGTGAGAGAAGGAGCACCCTGAGGGCTATGAGTGTGGCCAAGCACAGTACCCTGGCGCCGGCCTGAGGGGAGGATGGCAGTCTCTCACAGCTAGGGGCGGGGACACTGAGGCTTGCTGGAATAATTCTGTGGCTACCCAGGGCTGAGCAGGCACCGTGGCCAGTCCCCATGACAAGGGGACCCTATCCACGTGTCAGTCTGGGCCACTGTACAAACTGCTACTGATGGGGTATCTCAAGGACATTCCGTTTTCAGCTCTGCAGGATGGCAGTCCCAGGTCAGGGTGCTGGGAGGTTCTGTTCTTGGGGAGGGCCCTCCTGCTGGCCACAGTCCCACATTCCTGCTGAGCCCTCACACAGGGCTGGAGAGAAAGGAAGCAGTGTTCTGCTGTCCCATTCCCATCATGGGGCCCCACTCCATGACCTCACTGAACCCTGACCACCTCCCAAAGGCCCCACCTCCAAATCCCATTACGCTGATTATGCTGGGACCAGGGCTTCAACATAGGAATGGGGGACAGCACCCTGGGAGCAGGGCGAAGGGGCCCCCAGTCTCACAGGTGCTGGGGCATACACAATACTGCACTTTAATTTTAGACCTCGGACCATGGCCATCCTGATGGGGAAGTACTGGCATAGGCAGGGGCACTGGCCTCCATGCCTCCCGGGCAGAGCTGGGCAGCCCTACACCTCCTTCCCTAGAGGCCCTGTCTCCCCCCACATTCTCTCCAAATGGCAGGAAAACTCAGAGTTCATGGAAGATGTGTTCAGGGAGGGGTGAAGTATGGAGAGAGGCTGCAGGTGGAGAAGCCCTTTGGAGAACGAGGTATTTTCAGGGATGGTTTTGTTTGGGTGTCAGGTTTCTGAGAATGTGACCCTCTTGGGATGGGGCCTCACAGGTTCCCAGGAATTACTTGGATTACTGTAGGAAGAATGCTAAAGACACCCATAACCCCACAGCCAGCGGCGGGCACCGCAGGTATTTCGGTGAATCTGTTTCTGTGTGAGCCTCAAGGCTATGTTTGGTTATTCCTTCACTCACCCCATACCGCATGCCCACTGCATGCCAGGAATCATCCTGGGAGCTGTAAATGCAGCAGAGAAAGAAGCCTGGAGGACGCCCCTGCCCTCAAGGAGCCAGCATTCTAGAAGGAGACAGAAGTAGGCTAGTTGAGTAATTCAAGGAGCCATGAAGGTCAAGGAGGGGCAGAGAGTGAGGAGGGAGGGGTGATTTTAAGCAGGGGTGGAAGGCCTCACTGCCAAGGGGGCATGAGACAAACCAGGAGAAACAAACCATCAAGAGGGAACAGCCCAAAGAGGGGCAGGGCTGCTGGTGTTGGCGGCTCCAGAGCTGCGTGCCATCTGTGCCACTGAAGGTTCACGTGGTGGCCGGAGCAGGGACTGGGGTCCTGGGCTGGCTTCCTCCTCAGCAGTGGGTGTCAGTCTGTCCCACCTCGGCCCCTCTGCTGCCTCCCAAGATGGTGCTCAGACCTGGAGAGAGAAGTGCCACCTCCCATCCCTGCGCGTCACAGGATAGAAGTCTGGAGTCTGCCCTTCATGGGATGGAAGCAGCCAGTCGCTGTGTCCCTGCTGTCGGCCTCCCACCTGCCATGAGTGGGGATGGGCAGATGGACGCTGGACGAGCAGGAGGAGGGTGAGCTCCATCGGGGCAGCTGGACCGAGACCTGGAGGAGACCTTGCCACACAGGCCACCCCTTCCTGAACTGGCTGTGTCCTTGGCCAGCCCTCAGCATGGAGAGCAGGGACACAGGTGTGGGAGCTGACATGGGTAACTGGTCATCACACGTGGTCCCAATGCTGGATTTCTGTTTTTGTTCTGTGAGGGTAATGCACCAATTCCACCCCTACCCACGCCTGGGAATAAAGTGGAGGAGAGAGAACTTGTGAACGGTGGAGAGCTGTTCTCAGGAGCTGGGGGCTTTCTTAGGGTCTGTGGATGAGGCTGCCGCTGCAGGAGCCAGGGACGAAGGTACGAGATCGTGTTCATGGGTGGGAAAATGATTTTGCCAAGTCAGGTTTTCCTTGACCTCTGCATCAGGGTCTGTCCTAGGGAGACAGGATTGGGTTAGCACAGGGGTGGAGGGACCATGAGGAAGTCTCAGCTGGTACTGAGGGCCAGGCCTGGAGTGCGGGGGAGCCTGGAGAGGCCTCGGGTTCAAGGCTTCTGCGGGGGTGGGCTTCCTGAGAGCAAGGATGACGGGTTGTGTGTGTGTCCTGTGTCCAGTCCTCCTTGGCGAGGGCCTCCCTGGCCTGTTGCTGCCTGGGGCTGTGGGACCTCAGTGGAGAATACCCACTGGTGGGTTTTCCTGGTAACATGGCAGGTGCTGGCCATGTGCCAGAGCATGCATGGTCCATCTGTGGCACCCTTCTTGATGCAGAGGGTCCCTCAGACCCCTGAGCAGGTCCAAGGAGGGTGGAGACCCCATAATTCAGGCCCCGGCAGCAGAGGCAGAGACCCTTTCCCTGTGGACCAGGAGCAGGCCCAGCTGGAGAGCCCAGGCCTCCTCTCCCCACCTGGAGTCCAGGGCTGCTGGGCTGCTGCCCCACTGTGACTGGCCCTGTGCCTCCCATTCCTGCAGCCCAGGGCTGGGGCTGCTCCTCTGTTGAAACCTCTGTAGGACTCACATCTCACTGGGACCCGCCATGGCTGCCCTCTTCCCCAAGGGGCTCTGTTGTGGGAATCAGGAGGATGAGAGAGACCTTGGAGTAAAGCAGGAGGATCTTTATTGAGTGCACTCAGACCCAGCGGACTTAACATCCAGAAAACTGGGCCTAGAACAAAGACAGCATTTGACTTTTATAAACACTTCAAAAAGGGGGTGGGCTAGCTTGAAGCAGGCTTACAGTTACAGTGGTGTTAAAGCAAGGATACAGAGGCAGAACCATTAATCAAACTGTGGCAGGTTCATAACTCAGGATTACACAAGACCATTGCTATGCAACCCGGATGTCTGTTATCTAGGTTTTTCTCTCGTGTCTAGCACGGCTTATTCCATGACCTTCACTGTGGTGTCCAGGTGGCTGTATCTCAGGCCTGCGCAGACAGTTTATGATCTTTCCTCCACTGCTTAGATAAAACAGAATGCTTGAAGTTACTAGTTACAGAGAATGGGAATCTATAAACTCACACCATAAGAGACAGGAACATTTGGTTTTCTTCTCCCTACGTTGAGGGAGTGCTGGGAGAGTCTTCAGAGCACGTTCCTTTTTGTCCTAGCTTCTTCAACAGTGTTTATCAAGACTTTTCCTGGGTTTGGGTCTTGCCTGCTACTGCCTTTGGGATGAGTCAGTCTAATACAGGAAAGCCTATTTCTTTCTCTTTTTAGTTTTATTTCTCTTTATTTCTTTCATTTCCCACCTCAGTCTGGTCACCTGGACCCTTCCCTTCCTCAGTGCTCAGCATCAGCCCCTCCCTGGCCTAACCTGAGACCCTCCTCCCAGGGCAATTTCCTGCCTGGATGTGCTCAGAGCCTTGCTCTGGCCGGGGACTGTGACAGGTGTGTGTGTCTCTCTGGGTGTGAGCACACTGGAGAGAGTGTTATGTCCACAGTGTTTCACGTCTGCCCTGTAACGCCAGAGCCTGGGACGGTGCCAGCACCCCGTGGCTCCTGGTCAGATCTTGGGCATCAAGTCTGAGTCTGACCCCAGGGGTTGAGAACGAATGGCCAAGGGGATGGTGCAAAGAGGTGGGGCCACCAAGAGCTAGTGAGGCCATAAGGACTGCTTCTCCTGAGGGGATCGAGGCCCTCGTGAAGGAGGCTTACACAGCGCCTGTCCCATGCCTGCCCCAACCTTCCACCCCAGAGGTCGCAGCACCAGGCACCATCCTGGGAGCAGAGAGCGGCCCTCGCAGACACCAAACCTGCTGGCGCCTGGACCCTGGACTTCTCAGCCTCTGGAATGGGGAGGAAATAATTGTTTGCCCTTTGTCACTTGTGCAGCGTTGGTATTTTGTTAGCCGCACATGCAGATGAGGACATGGATCTTGAGATGTCAGGGAACTGAGTTCAGCCTGTGACGGGCATTTGGGCTCCTCCTACAGGTTTCAGTGTGGTGCGTCTCTGTGTCTCTGTGTGTGTCTGGCTGTGTCTGTGTCTGTGTGTGTGTGTGCATCTGTGTGTGTGTATCTGTATCTGTGTGTGTGTGTGTGTCTCTGTATGTCTGACTGTGTCTGTGTCTGTGTCTGTGTCTGTGTCTGTGTGTGTATCTGTGTGTGCGTGTCTGTGTGTGGCTGTATCTGTGTGTGCGCATCCGTGTGTGTGTCTGTGTGTGTATGTGTGTCAGTGTGTGTGTGTATCTGCATGTCTGTGTATGTCTGTATGTGTGTGTTCTGTGCGTGTGTGTATGTCTGTGTATTTCTGTGTGTGTCTGTATATTTGTGTGTGTGTATATGTGTGTTCTGTGTATGTGTATGTTTGTGTGTGTATCTTTGTGTCTCTGTGTGTGTCTGTATATTTGTGTGTCTGTATATGTATGTGTGTGTATCTTTGTGTCTCTCTGTGTGTATCTGTATATTTGTGTGTGTCTGAGTATGTGTGTGTGTATGTTTGTGTAGCTCTGTGTGTCTCTGTGCATCTGTATATTTGTGTGTGTCTGTGTATGTGTGTGTGTGTATGTGTGTATCTCTGTGTCTCTCTGTGTGTCTGTATATTTGTGTGTCTGTGTATGTGTGTGTATTATGTGTGTGTGTATGTGTATGTATCTCTGGGTGTCTCTGTGTGTCTCTATATTTGTATATGTCTGTGCATGTGTGTGTTCTGTGTGTGTATGTGTATTTCTGTGTCTCTCTGTGTGTATCTGTATATTTGTGTGTGTATGTGTATGTGTGTGTTCTGTGTGTGCGTGTGTATGTTTGTGTGTGTATCTCTGTGTGTCTCTCTGTGTGTGTCTCTATATTTGTGTGTGTTCTGTGTGTGTATGTGTGTGTATCTGTGTCTGTGTGTTTCTGTATATTTGTGTGTCTGTATGTGTGTGTTCTGTGTGTGTGTATGTGTGTGTATCTCTGTGTCTGTGTGTATCTGTATATTAGTGTGTGTCTGGGTATGTATGTGTGTTCTGTGTGTGTGTATGTTTGTGTATCTCTGTGTGTCTCTGTGCATCTGTATATTTGTGTGTGTGTATGTGTGTGTTCTGTGTGTGCGTGTGTATGTAGTTTGTGTGTGTATCTCTGTGTGTCTCTCTGTGTGTGTCTCTATATTTGTGTGTGTCTCTGTGTGTGTTCTGTGTGTGTGTGTGTGTCTCTCTGTGTGTGTCTCTATATTTGTGTGTGTCTGTGTGTGTGTCTGTGTGAGTATCTCTGTGTGTGTCTATATATGTGTGTGTCTGTGTATGTATGTGTGGCCGTCTCTGGGTGCACTGCCACTTTCTCTAAAGCCTGGATTTCTCTGAGATAGGACCCCACCCCTTCTCCTCTTGCCCCCTTTGCCTGGCCTCCTGTAGTTTTGTGTTCCTGGAGTGACCCCATGCACTCAGGACAGCCTGGGCTCCCTGGGATGGGCAGACGCCCCCATAATCCAGGGTGTCTGGACCCCGTGCTGCCCCTCTGTTACCATCGCCTGCCCCTGGTTCTCTGCAGCCCTGAGGCCAGAAGGCCCTGCTCCACCTGATCTCAATGACACAAAGTTCTCCCCTGCATCTAAGAGCTGTGGGATCTTCCCTACCCCACTCTCAGCCCAAAGTGATTCTGTTCCAGCAGGGCCCAGTTAGAAGCCGGCAGCTGCCAACTAAAAAGGACCCATCTGTGAGAAGGGGAGAGACTGGCTTTTAGAATATCTTGACAATGGGGAAGGAAATTGCAGGAAATGGGAAGAAATGGCAGAGCCGGGACACATTTTCCAAACTGCAAAGATTTTCTGAATATACATATAATAGGTATAATTTACATTCTTTTCCTTATAAAATGCTTCCAGATGATCTCTTTTCCCCTTTTCAACAGGGCAGCGTCCAGCCTTATTTATCAGGCATGCTCACGCCTTCTGTCTGGCCTTACAGAAAAACAGACTTTCACCCAGAGCCTCACTCCAGGAGCATCTGGAGCTGCCCTGTCCTGGGACACACAGAGCAGCCCAGGGAGGGAAGGGACTGTGGGATGATTCCGTCCACCGCGACTGCAGGTTGGCTGGGCTGAGGTGGCCAAGGCCCTTCCTGGTCACCTCCAAGTAAAATGCAGAAGCAGCCTCCTCGCCCTGTGCTCAGTGTAACATGCAAGCCCACCATGCTGGCATTCTATGGCCACATTCCTGAAAGGTGATTTAAGGTCCGAAGCCCTCATGAGAAATGGTTTTCTAGAGAAATGTTCCTTAGTGGGGAAGGAGCGTGTGTCTCACCAGCTGCCCTGTGTCGTGTCCAGCTGTGACCCTGGGAAGCCTCAGCGCCTCCGGGTGGCCTGACCAAGCAGAGGTGAGGTGAGCTGGGTCCGACAGGAACGTGCTCTTGATTTCCACCACAGCCACTCACTGCCTACGTGAGCTCTGGGCCTCCGTTTCCAAGTCTGTGAAGCAGCCTCAGGGCTGCAGAGAACCAGGGGCGGGCGATGGTAACAGAAGGGCAGCACGGGGTCCAGACGCCCTGGATGATGGGGGCGTCTGCCCATCCCAGGGAGCCCAGGCTGTCCTGAGCGCATGGGGCCACTCCAGAAACACAAAACGACACGAGGCCAGGCAAAGGGGGGCAAGAGGAGGAGGGTGGGGCCTGACCTGAACGGGTGTTGTATGGATTGAGTGAAATGACCAACGGCAGCCCAAATATTGGCTGGGCTGGTGACTGGATGATGGGTGGGCCCCCTGGGCTAATGACTGTGGATGGTGGGTGTGTTTCCCAGGCTAGTGCCTGTAGGTGATTCGTGGACTTTTCAGGCTGGTGACTGGATGATGGGTGGGCTTCCCAAGCTACTGACTGTCGAATGGGTGGGCTCCCTGGGCTGGTGACTGTAGATGATGAGTGAGCTCCCTTGGCTAATGACTGTGGATTATGGGTGGGCTTCACAGGTTGTTGACTGTTGATGGTCAGTGGGCTTCCTGTGGAGACTGTAGATGATGGGTGGGCTTCCTGGGCTGGTGATTGTAAATGATGGGTGAGCTTTTTATTCTGGTGACTGTGGATGATGGGTAGGCTTCCTGGTCCATTGACTGTAGATGATGGGTGTGTGTTTTGGGCTGGTTACTGTAGATTGTGGGTGGGATTTCTGAGCTGGTGACATCAATGATGGGTGGGCTTTTTGGGCTAGTTACTGAAGATGTTGGGTGGGTTTCCCGAGCCGATGACTGTAGATGATGGTTGAGCTTCCCAAGCTAGTGACTGTAGATGATGGGTGGGCTTTTAGGACTGTTGGATCTAGATGATGAGTGGGCTACCCGGGCTGATGACTGTAGATATGGGTGGCTTCCCCTGCTGGTGACCATGGACTGTGAATTATTGGTAGGCTTCCCTGGCTGGTGATTGTAGATGCTGGTTGAGCTTTTCAAGCTAGTGATTGTGGATGACGGGTGGGATTCCTGGGCTGGCAACTGTGGAGGATGTGTGGGCTTCTGGAGCTACTAACTTTCAATGATGAGTGGGCTTCTGAGGCTGGTTAATGTAGGTGATCGGTGGGATTTCCAAACTCTTTACTATACATGATGAGTGGGCTTCCTGGGCTTTTTACTGTAGAGAAGGGGTTGGCCTCTTGGGCTGGTGACTGTGGATGATGGTTGGGTTTTCTGCATTGGTGACTGTGGAAGATAGGTGAGCTTTTTGGGCTGGCAACTATGGATGATAGGTAGGCTTACCGGCCTAGTGACTGGATGATGATGAGCTTTCTCAGCTAATGATTTTAGATGATGGCTTCCTGAGATAGTGACTAGAAAATTGTTGGGCTTCCTGAGTTGGTGACTGTAGATGATGAATGGGTTTCATAGGCTGGTGACTGTGGATGATGGGTGGGCATCCTGGGCTGGAGACTGTAGATAATGGGTGGGCTTTTAGAGCTGGTGACTCGATGATGGGTAGGTTTTCTGGGCTGGTTACTGTAGATGATTGGTGGGCTTTCCGGGCAGGTGACTGTAGATGATGGGAAGACTTTCTAGGCTGGAGACTGGATGATGGGTGGGCATCTTGGGCTGGTAACTGTGAATGATCGGCGGGCTTCACAGGCTGGTGACTGTGGATGATATGTGGGCCTCCTGGGCTGGTGACTGGATTATTGGTGGGCTTCCCAGGCTGGTGAATGTAGTTGATGGGTGGGCTTCCTGGGCTGATAACTATGGATGCTGGTTGTGCTTCAGGTGCTGGTCACTGTAGACAATGGTTGGGACTCCTGGGCTGGAGACGTTAGATCATGGGTGGTCTTCCTTGACTGGTGCATGTGAATGATTGGTGGGCTTCATGGACTGTCGACTGTAGATGATGGGTGGGCTTCCCAGGTTGGTGACTGCAGATAATAGGTGGGCTTCATAGTCAGGTGACTGTGGATGATGGGTGGGTTCCTTAGCTGGAGATTGTAGATGATGGGGGTGCTTCATAGGCTGGTGACTGTAGATATTGGGTGGGCTTACTGGGCTGGTGACTGTGAGTGATGGGTGGATTTCCTTGGCTGGTGACTGTAGATAATCTGTGGGCTTCCCAGGCTGGTAAATGTGAGTGATCGGTGGGCTTCCTAAGCTGGTGACTGAAGATGATGGGTGGGCTTCCTGAGCTGTTGACTGTAGATGATGAATGGGCTTTTTGGGCTGGTGATTGTGTATGATGGATGGGCTTTCTAGGTTGGAGACTGTAGGTGACGGGTGCACTTCATAGGCTGGTTATTGTAGATGATGGATGGGCTCCTTGGGCTGGTGACTGTGGATGATAGGTGGGCTTTTTGGCCTGGCAACTGTGGATTATGGTTGAGTTTCTTGAGTTAGTGACTGTGGATGATGGGTGTGCTTCCTAGTCTGGCGACCATAGATGATGGGTGTACTTCCCAGGCTGGTGACTGTAGATGATGGGTGAACTTCTTAGGCCGGTGACTGTGGATAATGTGTGGACTTCCCGGGCTGGTGACTGCAGAAGATGGGTTGGCTTTCCGGGTTGGCACCTGTGGATGATGGATGGGCTTTCTGGGCTGGTGCCTGTGGATTATTGGTGGGCTTTTCAGGCTGGTAACTGTAGATAATGGGTGGTCTTCCCAGGTTAGTGACTTTGTATGATGGGCGGGCTTCCTGGCCTACTGACTGTGGATGATTGGTGGGCTTCCCAGCTGGTGACTGTGGATGATGTGTGGGCTTTCTGGGCTGGTGACTGTGGATGATAATGGGTTTTGTGTGGTGGTTGCTGCAGGTCATGGAATTCTGCTTTTACATCTGGGCTGGACATTGTCCATTCAGCTTCTCACTCCCTTAAGTGTTGCATTGAGGCGTGGGAGCTTCTCTACCCTCAGGGATGTGCAGGGTGACCCAGTGTCTCATTGCTTTGGCTCTGATGTCCACCTGCCTTACTTACTAACTGACTTTGTTGAGTTGGAAACTTGTTTTGCCTAGAGTAAAAATAACTATCAGCCATTTTCCAGGTACCTCGCCTGGAAGCTCTAGTGTGCAGTTTTCTGTTTCATCCTGGCAATTGTGGAAGGGACCATCATACCCCTCCATCATACCCCTCGATCACACCCCTCCGTCACACTCCTCCATCACACTCCTCCATCACACCCCTCTATGACTCCATCACACCCCTCCATCACACCCCTCCATCATACCCTTCCATCACACCCCTCCATGACTCCATCACACCCCTCTATGACTCCATCACACCCCTCCATCACACCCCTCCATGACTCCCCTCCATCACAACCCTCCACATTCCTCCATCACACCCCTCCATCATACCTCTCCATCATACCTCTCCATCACATCCTGCCACACCCCTCCATACCCCTCCATCACACTCCTCCATCAAACCCCTCCATCACACCTCTCCACACCCCTCCATCACACTCCTCCATCACACTCCTTATCACACCCCTCCATCGCACCCCTAGATCACACCCCTCCATCACACCCCTCGATCACACTTCTCCATCACACCTCTCCATCACACTCCTCCATCACACCCCTCCATCACATCTCTCTATCACACCCCTCCATGACTCCATCACACCCCTCCATCACACCCCTCCATCACACCCCTCCATCACACCTCTCCATCACACCTCTCCATCATACCTCTCCATCACACCCTGCCACACCCCTCCACACCCCTCCATCACAATCCTCCATCAGCCCCCTCCATCACACCCCTCCTTTACACCCCTCCATGACTCCCCTCCATTACACCTCTCAATCACAATCCTCCACCTTCCTCCATCACACCCCTCCCTCACACCCTGCCACACCCATCACACCCCTCCTTTATACCCTTCCACACCCCTCCATCACACCCCTCCACACCCCTCCATTCACAACCCTCCACACCCCTCCATCACACCCCTCCACACCCCTCCATCACACCCCTCCACATTCCTCTATCACACCCCTTCACACCCCTCCATCACACCCCTCCACACCCCTCCATCACCCCCCTCCACACCCCTCCATCACATCCCTCCACACCCCTCCATCACACCCCTCCACACCCCTCCATCACACCCCTTCACACCCCTCTATCACACCCCTCCATCACACCTACATCCCACCCCTCCACACCCTCCATCACATCCTTCCGTGACACCCCTCCTTCATACCCCTTGACATGTGGAGAGAAGGAGACAGGCCTGGCGCGCTATAAACTCAGAAACATATTTGCTGTGCTTTCATAGGATGACTATTGTTCTTCTGTGGTCCTTGCCCCATCTGTGTAGGACTTTGTTGTGCACTCATGAACGTGGTTTCCAAGATGATGCAGACTTGACACCTGCATCCTGCTCTTCTCACCTCGCCTGTGAGGAAGTGGCACTAACTAGCAGGAACCTGCAATCACAGGACATACCCACATGCTCACCAGTGCAAGAGAAGGAAGGAGAGGTGTTCCTTGCCTGCCCCTGCTGGTGCCCTCTAGGGTCTGAGCTCTTTTGGGGTTGGAAGCCCCAGGGTTCAACCTCACCAGGAGCAAAGCTCATAAATACAGCATCAGCTCCCAGTCCTGGAAATTCAGTTGTGGGCCGGGGCTGGCAAAAGAGCAGAGTGTATATAGGCAGCTCCCTCAGGGCCACCCTTCCTGACTCTGGAGGCTGGCAGGCAGGGGCAGTGCCTCCTCCAAACAGCCCCAGGTGCAGTCTGAGCACCTCCTGAGCACTGTAAGAGACTCGGCTTTCTAGGTGCTATAGGAAATGTCACTGTAGACTTCAGAGTAACACTTTCTTTCATTTTATAACTTCCTTGGTATGAACATCGTGATTTTATTGCAGAGTATTTGGAAGTGGAGGAGAAATGCCCATGACTGCATAACCCTGAACAGTCCTTATTCCATTTGTGAGCTGGGCCCTGGGTGGTTCGGAATAGTCCTTGCTTCGTCTGTGAGCTGTGGCCCAGCTGGTTCCTGCATTTCCGTTTTCTCACAGAGCAGGCAGCCCGGCTCTGTATTCCAGCTTAGCCAGATACTGAAGCCATTCCAGTTTTCTTGGTAGGGATGGTTCCTTCTCCCACGGTCCTGCTGATGAAAGGAAGAGGAATCCCAGGAGGGAACTGAAGGGATGCAGGAAGGGTCTGTGTGCCACAGGGGATGTGCGTGCTTGTGGAGCTGAGGCTGGGGTGGCAGAGGGAGGGGTGAACCTGTCTCACTTCCACTACCGGCCTGGGTGCTGCAGTCTCTGGGGGCTGAGTGACCTCCAGGGTGGCCATCATCTTCTGGGCCTCCCAACAGCAGGGTGTGGTGGCTTTAGGCCTGAGGACAGGCAGTTAGGTAAGAAGAGGAGGAAGAGGTGGAGTAGGGCCCAGGAGAGGAATTGAATCTAGAGGGAAGCTGCTAGCCTGGAATCCGGAAGCCTGGGTCGCTCTCCGGCTCTCCAGCACTTCATCAGGTATGGATGCTTTTCAAAATATAACGGATACTTGTCAATAACAACAAAAATAGTCAATTTTTCCCCCTTTGGTTTTATTAATCTGAGGCCATATTTAGGCAAATCCAATCTACTCCTGTGTCTAAACTTGTCTCTAATTTACATGTGTGTTGTACGTGCATGTTAATTTTTTTCTTTCACTTTAATAAAAAGTATGATCTAAAAATGTATTTTTTCCCTAAAGAGTCATGAGAAGAATCAATTTATCACATACAATTTTAGTGATAGAATTTCTAATAAAATAGAATTTTCTTGAATTTTATTAAGTAAAACTCGAATAATTAGCTACTGAAACGTATAGAGTTACATCTTCAAGAAAGAACATTATAGCATGTCTTATGTGCTGGGAAATTTTCCATATTGCTTGAAGAAGTGAAAAGAGGGGATACGAAGTTGAGATAAAAAGTGATTTCCATGCCAAAGTTCCATGCCAAACTGGATCACAGTTCAGTCTTCATTAACTGCTTACTAATTTATTGCAAAATAAGATAATTAATTCAGTGTTGAAAATATAATTCCTTATAAACGAAAAGAAAATATTTGTTTAAGGAATACATAATAAGTACACACACACACCTACACACACATACATAATTTTCCTTCTTTCTGTTATAGAACATTTAAAAAACTGTTTAAAAAGTAGAATAAAATGATGAACCTCTCGGATTCAAGCATTTTCAATATTTTGCCAATCTTGTGCCAACTATTCGCCTGCTGTTTTTTTCTAAAATACATCAAATCCCAAACATTTTGTTGTTTGACTTACAGATGACTTCGTCTGCATCTTTCGCGGATCGGGCCTTTTCCCCACGTAACCACGACACATACGGCTGCCCTTCACTCCTAACTAAACGAAGAAGACTTCCTTTACCTCTATAGCATCAAATATAAGTTCATATCCAAGTTCCCCTAATTATCCAGAGATGTGTTTTGACAGTTGGTTTGCTTGAATTAAGAGCCAAACAAATTCTCATTTCCTTCAATGGAGCCTGTTTCAGCCTCTTTCCTCCCTTCTGTGCCCCACCGGCTGGTTGCAGTGTCTGGGTCATTGGCTGCCGGGCCCCCACCGTGGATTTGCTGTGTCCTTGTGGCGGTGTTTAACATGCTTCTCTAACCTTGAATTTCCTGTCAATTGCAGTTGAGGCGAGGGGACTGCAAGCTTCACAGGTGTGCGATCTCATGGGGCCCTGCATTTAGAAGGGCTCTGTGCTGGGCTTAATGCTCGGTCAGGTCTGCCCTGTATCTTGATAACTTTACCTTTGAACTTGTGTTTTGGAAGGACTGCACAGCAGGGGCGGGAGCACAGGAGATTTGCACGATGTGCACGTCTGCCATTCCTTGCCTGTCCATTCACACGTAGCATTGGTGACACCGTGAGTGCAGAATTCCAGTGACCCTAGGATGCACGGGAGACCAGCAAGACTCGAGGCCGGGAACAGGTCATTGTGTGTGTCTGCCACTGACTCTGTGGGAAAGCCACACTTTCCACGTGAGGTCCACTTCAAACACAGAAAGAAGGCAGCGGCCTTGTGGATAACACCAACAACCAAGGACCGCACTGCACCTTTTCTTACTCATTCTACTTTCCTGTATTAGCCAAGCACTTACAGTGAAAACAATGCATGGACGGAAAGGGGAAAGACAGGAAAAGCCACAGTTACTTCTTTCAGTTCTTCCATATTCACCAGTAAGCTGAAGGCAATGTGAAGAAGGCAGTAGCACGGCCAGTATCAAGAAGTGAAATCAAAATCGTTGATTTAGTTTTGCACAGCATTTCCACTGTTCGGGTAAAAATTAAATATACATACATGTTTGAGCTACAAAATAGGAATCGTGTAATCTCTGTGTTTCTGCGTGGGGATCTAATGCTCTTATATTTGTATTTAAAACTGACATTGCACAATATAAAATGAACAGTAAAATTCAGCTGAAAAATGAAAATTGAAATTTTCTTTACTTAGGATGACCTTAAGTAGCAAATAACCATGGTAAATTATTAGAGGGAACAGAGGAAAATGAAAAATTTTTTAACACCGTTAAGAGCAGTTTTCCCTGTTTGTGAACAAGGGACTGTGTGTTTTCATTCTGCAATTTCTGCCCCCACCTATCACAAATGAAGTTGCTGGCCTGGCTCCAGAACCTATGAGTGTGGAGTAAAGCCCCGCCTGCACCTGCACCTGCAGGGCTCAGGTTCCCCTCCTCACTCATGTGCTCTGTGGTCACTGTCCTCTTGGTCTCTAGGCCCGTCCCAGCAGACCAGGAGCACAGATGGGTCAGCCTACTCAGTTCTCCACTGGGCTCCCTGTTCTCAGTATGGTCTGTGCATGGAGAAGACTCCTAAGTGCCTTGGAATAGGTGAGTGAATTGGGGCAGTGGCCTGGCAGGCATCTTGGAGAGGGAGGATGTGATGTGCACTGGGTCAGTGATGGATGGTGCGGATAAGGGAGAGAGGGTGAAGGCAAGATTCTTCTCTACAGGGCACTGAAAGCCAGTGTTCAGTGTTGGGCTAAGATGGATGTAGGTGTGAAGGAGAGGCAGAGAAACTGGGTTCTGGGTTTATGGTTTGGGCGACTGGGTGAATGGGGTGTCTTTACCCGAGCTGCTTCCTGGAGAAGGGGTCAGGGCTGTGGGAGGAGACTTCGTGTTCCACTTGGGACCGGCTAGATTTGAGGTGCTTCAGGAAGGTGCCTGTAGCTCTAGTCATCACGGAAGAGGGCTCCTGATTCGGGAGTTGGTGGCTCATATATTTCAGCCACAAAAAAAGATGTGACATTATCAAAAGAGAGCTATGGTGGGAGAAGAGGCGAGGGTCAAGGAGAGAATGTTGGTGAGGGAGAAAAGAGGACTCCATAGAGAAGGTGAGAAGGGACAGCCACAGAGACCAAGGAATGCAGGAGGGGGTATGGCAGTAGAAGCTGGTGTGGGGAATGTTGACAGAGCAAGAAGGCAGAGAACAAGAGGGCCAAGTCCTGAAATGGCCCACTGGGACAAGGAAGAGGACCCAGGCAGGAGAGCTGTGGAGGAGGCAGAGGAAACAGATCTTACTGACAGATCTGGTGTTGGGACTGATGAGAGGGAGATCCAGAGGAGGTGGCAGGAAACTTGCAAGGCTCTCATCTTGGGGAAGAGGTGGAAGCAGAGGACGGGAGGCAGGGAGAAGGAATGAGGCTGGGATGGAGCTGAGGAAGGGAGGCGGGGAGAAGGAATGAGGCTGGGATGGAGCTGAAGAAGGGAGGCAGGGAGAAGGAATGAGGCTGGGATGATGGAGCTTAGGATGGGAGGCAGGGAGAAGGAATGAGGCTGGGATGGAGCTGAGGACGAGAGGCAGGGAGAAGGAATGAGGCCGGGTTAGAGCTGAGGATGGGAGGCAGGGAGTTGGAGTGAAGCTGGGATGGTGGAGCTGAGGACCACCTGACTTTAGGCACCTTTCCCGCAGTGCTCCCTACCCTCACTGCTGTGGTTTGAACGATGTGTGTCCCCTCAAAATTCGTGTTGAAACTTAACCCCCAATGCAGCAGTGTTAAGAAGTGGGACCTTTAGGAGGTGATCAGGTCCTCATGAATGGATTAGTGCCTTACGGAAGGGCTTGAGCGGGGCGCTTCCACCCCTTCCATCTCTTCTGCCACGTGGAGACACAGCAGTTCTCCCCTCTGGAGGACGCAGCAATAAGGCTGCAGAGAGCAGCCCTCACCAGACACCAGACCTGCCCTGATCTTGGACTTCCTACCTCCAGAACTGTGAAAAATAAAGTTCTATTTTTTTATAGTCTATCTAGTCTGTAGTATTTTGTTACAGCAACACAGATGGACTAGGACACATCCCAACAGCCACTTTCATGGCTCGGCTGCCATATTGGCACAGACTCCTCCCCCCGTCTCTCTGATCGGCTCAGAGGTGGGCACATGGTCCACGCTGGGCCCTTCAGAGCCCTTCTGTGCACATACTTTCGGTCCTCCCTGCAGGTCATGATCCAGTTCTCTACTGAGCTCTGTGCTCTGTGCTCTGCGCCCTGCACCGCGCTGGCCTGATTGAGCCGCATCAGCCCACCCCCTGCCCTGGCTTCCTTTTGGGTTTGCCTGGTGGGGATCTCAGCAGGGGATCAGAGGGGCAGAGAGTACTGCCAGGGCAGGGTACTCACTCCTGGCTTCATCCCAGCTAGTTTCCTTTTGC
Source organism: Rhinopithecus bieti (assembly GCF_001698545.2). Classification (NCBI taxonomy): domain Eukaryota; kingdom Metazoa; phylum Chordata; class Mammalia; order Primates; family Cercopithecidae; genus Rhinopithecus; species Rhinopithecus bieti. The sequence goes on along the minus strand of NW_016806331.1, from coordinate 1,965,418 downwards.
TGGCTACAACCCCCGGTGAGGGTCCTGGCTCCCCAAGGCAGCCTCTCCATGTAGGCGTTCAGGGCCAGGCTCTCTGCTCTCTCTCCTCCAGGTGAGGGGGCTAACAGCCTCACCGTTGCTGGCCTCAAGAAATGATGCTGTTCCCTGTGGTTTCCTTGCCCCCTGCCCACACTTTTGTAGATAGTCTCTTTACCAATTCCTCCTGGGATAAACCTGACTCAACTGTGCCAACTGGTTTCTGCCAGAACCATGGTCTCCCCCTTGGAATTGGAAACAAAGCTGAGAAAAAGATGTCATGTTTTGCATGGGTGGTGGAACTAAAGACATGTCCACTGTGTGGCATAGGTGGGCCGTGGGTGAAGCGGATGAAGGCGATACAGAGCGAGGACGTGGCCTCAAACCAAGAGCAGCATTCTCCCTTCCCTGCTTCCATCCGTTTCTGGTCTGTGTGCCAGCCCTGGTACGTAAGCCTGTCCCAGAATCCCCTGTGTAAATTCACTTTTCTGTTAAATGATCCCAGATCATTCGGTTATATGCAACTAAGAGTCCTCACTCATATATCGTCATACAACATCAAAGCTTCAGGCGACTTTGGTATATTTTTAAAACAAAAACATAAGAATTTCTTTTCTTCCTTCTAGCTACCAACTTACTCACAAACCCAAGACTCTATAAAATGTTGATTTCAGGTACTGTTAGAGAAAGGTGGTCGTTAGCAGAACTTAGCAGGGATGACTCAGGCAAGCACCCAGGGCACTGGAGAAGAAGCATCCTGTGATGGAATCCAGACATTCCAAGAGTTTACAGAGAGAAAATCGATGACGGGACTACAGCCGTGCTGTCACGTATCTGAGCCACAGCAATTTTAGCAGAATTTCTAGAGACCATCTAGAAATTATCTCTGCTTATCCTTTCACTCACCTGACCATCTGACATCCATCCTGGGCCACTAGGTCTTGCTGGTGTCTGAACTGGTCCAGCCTTGTTTGGAAGGCATTGATGCTTAGTGTTGGAGCACACAGGAAAGACAGGGAATGAGAAAACTATAGTCATGCATCACTTAATGATGAGGATATGCTCTGCAAAATGCATTGTTAGGCAATTTCATAATTATACAAACATCACAGAGTGTGCCTGCAGCTCACCTAGGTGGTATAGCCTATTGCACACCTAGGCTGCATGCTGGAGCCTCTTGCTCCCAGCCTGCAGACCTGTACAGCGTGTGACTGTACTGAATACTGCAGGCAGTTGTGACACAATGCTAAGTATTTGTGTATCTAAACATATCTCAACATAGAAAAGGTGTAGTAAAAATATAATATTACGATCTTACATGGAACTGCCACCGTATATGTGGTTCTTGTTGCCTAAAACACCATCTTGCAGCACAGGACTGTACTTCTGTGGGTCAACTTTACTCTGAAATGTCTGTGTGTTAACCTGTAACATTCAACCTGGACAGTGAAGAACTTAGTACAAAATATTTGTCCTGGCCAAACTTTGTATTTCAGGTACACAGAGGCCATTGAGAATGTTGAATAATAACTGAAGTTGTGTTTCCTGTGGAGATGGTACTAAGAAATGCTGTATTCCAGTGTTTCCAACACTGATATTTGTGTATCGTTGCAAGGGGGTCGTGGACCCTACGCCAAGGACCCTGATTTGATCAGTTTCTTCGTGTGAGGGCTGACTGTGGGGCCACACATTGTGATGGATCAGGAATATATATATTTTTCTTTATTTCGGGATGGAGTTTCACTCATGTCGTTCAGGCTGGAGTGCAATGGCGCCATCTCGACTCACTGCAACCTCCACCTCCTGGGTTCAAGTGATTCTCCAGCCTCAGTCTCCAGAGTAGCTGGGATCACAGGCACCCGCCACCATGCCCAGCTAATTTTTGTATTTTTAGTAGAGACAGGGTTTCACCATGTTGGCCAGGCTGATCTCAAACTCTTGACCTCAGATGATCCACCTGCCTCGGCCTCCCCAAGTTCTGGGATTACAGGTGTGAGTCACCGTGCCTGGTCAGGAACTCTACTAAAAATACAAAAAAATTAGCCGGGTGTGGTGGTGGATGCCTGTATTCCCAGCTACACGGGAGGCTGAGGCGGGAGAATGGCGTGAACCTGGGAGGCAGAGCTTGCAGTGAGCTGAGATCGCGCTACTGCACTCCAGCCTGGGTGACAGAGCGAGACTCCATCTCAAAAAAAAAAAAAGAAAAAAAGAAAAAAAATTTGAGTATTTATCTTATAAGCAACAATCAAACATGTGCTACTGCTTTCTTAAAACATTAAATGAGAACTCAGCAAAACTTCTCCACTCTGAGGTGTTCCAGATCAACCCTGGAGTCTAAAAACTCTGACCTAGAGAGACACCTTGAGTCAACAGAGACCGTAGGCATCGCAGTGGGCTGCAGAGGAAGCCAGGTGTCGTAAACAAACACATTTGCCAAGCCACCTGTTTGCTTATGAGCACCAGGAGCAAGAGAGGAGCAGAGATACCCCAAAGTTCTGCTATGGCTTCATCCCTCTGCTTTATCTAAATGCAGTGGGGTTCGGCACAGCTGTTAAACACGAGGTGATTTTAGAAGTAATGCAACATCCACTTGTTCCTTCACATGAGAGCTGTGGTCCTGCTCACCCACTGTCTGTATTTCAGCTGCCCAGGTGTCAGCTTATCATCTCTTTCCACAGCCTTTTCATCATTCTCAATGAATTCCAACATCTCCTTTTTACCACGGTTCACTGAAATCACAAGGCTCATGCTAGTTCTCAGTGTCAAATCCTCCATCTTCCACAGAAGTGCACCTTTCTTCCATTCTTCTTATGCAAATGTAACATTCTGTTCCAGTTCATTTTTCTAACAGTAACATTTGTTTAATTCACAAATTAATTCTTGTAGACACGGCTGTTGAATGACCCCGATTGGAAGTGACTTGTCTTGCTTTATGTCCTAAGACCATCTTTTTGGCCTCTATCCATCTGAAGGCAGCTGCATCAGGCCTTTCCTTTCGTATTCCGAATGGGAAGCTGCGGCCCCACTCTCTCCAGGCTGTCTGCATCGCTGCTTCCTGTCCGCTAGCGCATTGGAGAGGGCAGCCAGGCCCAGGGCAGCTGTGACTGCAGCCGTCTTGCCCTCCTGTCTGTTTCAGCAGAGCCCATGCTGGCTTGGAACACAGGATGGACAGCTTCTCCTGGACCCTGGATCCTGCCCTGACCTTGGGATGTCACCGTCAGCAAATCCCCAAAGGCTCAGACCAACGACTCCTATTAGGATTCCATCTGCTCAAGCTTTAATGTTTTTGACCTGGGAGAGATGAAGGCTTGTTTTTCCTGTGTCCACTGTGGGGACATCAGTGGGCAGCTGGCCCCAGCCCACACCTGTGTTCTCCGTTGCTATTATTTGCAAGTTAATATGATATTTGAGCCAAAATAAACTCAAGACAGGCTGCAGAAGTTGCTGCAGTTATCTAAGCAAGTGGGTGAGGTGCATCTGATCAAGCCCTTACTGAGAAGGGCGGGTGCCCAAATCCTGCCGTTTCCCACTCCTGCTTGGGGAAGGAGCCCTTATGGGTCACTGTGGGGACGGAGCGGGGCAGGGGGATTTCTGCCAGGGGCTGCTAATGGTGCGAGAGGTAGGGGCTCTGATCGTCCTGCCAGAGTTCACTGGAGAAAACTATACTTTCAGTGTTTGAGGGGCAGGATTCTGACCCTAAGGAAGGTGAGACGAGGCAGGAGTGAGGGTTGGCATCCTTCCAGCAGGCGTTCAGGGCCAGGCAGACATGTCCAGTGGGAGGCCAGGTCAGACATTAGTGGGATTCCATCCATCCAATGGGGTGGGTGAATGGGCTCACCTTTAAATGGGTGTCCTGTGAAGCCAGGATCATCCGGCCTTTGAGTGAGATGGAGCTGGGTGTGTTTTACTCTTTGCTTGGGTTATCAGAATTCCAGAGCCAAATTCTGGCCAATGCTTAGCACCTGATGGATTTTATTGTTTGCTACCCAGGCTAATCTCATGTTTCTACAGTTACTTTCCATTCTCTGTTTCACTGTAGGAATCTCGATAAGCTTTAAAATATTTTCTGGCATAAGTTATTTTCCC
>NW_016806331.1:1958423-1960981 GCF_001698545.2 Rhinopithecus bieti | reverse complement strand
TTGTGTTTTCGTCGGATAACTTGTGCTCACCCTTTTTTTTTTTTTTTTTTTTTTTTTTTGAGTCAGAGTTTCACTCTTGTTGCCCAGGCTGGAGTGCAGTGGCGTGATGTTGGCTCACTGCAACCTCCGCCTTCTGGGTTCAAGCAATTATTCTGCCTCAGCCTCTTGAGTAGCTGGGATTACAGGCGTGCGTCACCACACCCAGCTAAGTTTGTATTTTTAGTAGAGATGGGGTTTCACCATGTTGTTCAGGCTGGTCTCGAACTCCTGATCTCAGGTAATCTGCCCACCTCAGCCTCCTGAAGTGCTGGGATTACAGGCGTGAGGGCTCTTTTTCTATGTTTTATTTATGTGTCCAACTCAATGGTTCTTAACACATTCAGAGATAAATGTCACTGTCTTTGTCTTTTTGTGCTGCTGTAACAAAATGCCACAGGCTGGATAATGTACAATGGACAGAAATTTACCGGTTCACAGTTCTGGAGACTGGAAAGTTCAGTTTCAAGGTGCTATCAGCCTTGATGTTTGGTGAGGGCCCCATTCTGTACTTCCAGGATGGTGCATTGAACACTGCGTCTTCCAGAGGAGAGAAACACTGTTCCTCACATGACAGAAGAGTGAAAGAGCCAAGAGAGAACTCACCCCTGAAATACCTTTTATTAAGGCATTAAACTCACCCATAAGGGGACATGCTTATGGCCTAATCACCTTTTAAAGGCCCCACCGCCCAAACCATTACATTGGCAGTTAGCTTTCAACGTGAATTGTGGACCAAACGTTCAAAGCATAGCAGCAACCATCACCCATTTCTAGAAAATTTTGTCCACTCAAAAAGAAATCCTATGGCCTTTAGTTATCAACCTCACTGTTTTCCCCTCCCCTCACTAAGCAACTGCTAATCTACTTATGGATATTTCTTTGGGAGTGGATTTTTTTCACTTAGCATGATGTTATCAAGGTTCATCCATGTCGTGTCAGTAGTTCTTTCCTTTCCATGGCCAAACAGCACTCCATGGTATGGGTAGATCACATTTTGTTCATCCGTTTATCGGCTGAGAGGCATGGCTCTTTCCACCTTTGGCTGTTATAAATAATGCTGCTATGAACATTAATATATGAGTTTCTGCATGGACACGTTCTCATTTCTCTGAGTATTTACCTAGGAGTGAAATTGCTGTATCATATGGTAATTCTCCATTTAAGTGTTTGAGGAAGTGGCAGCACCTTGGTCCATTTCCACCAGCAATCGTAAAGTTTCCAGTCTCTTCACATCCTTGCCAACTCTTGCCATCCTTTATAAATCCTTTTAATTTCTGTCAGATCAGTAGTAATATGTCTGCTTTATATTTCTGATTTTAGTAGTTTGAGTCTCTCTCTCTCTCTCTCTCTCTTTTTTTTTTTTTTGGTCAGTCTAGTTAAAGGTTTGTAATTTTTGTTAATCTTCGCAAGGGAAACTGGTTTTGGTTTCATTGATCTTTTTTTCTCTATTATTTTTTAATTTTGTATTTCACTAAATCCCAGTCTAGTCTGTATTATTTCCTTCCCATTGCTTCCATAGGTTTTTGTATGTACTTTTTCCAGTGCCTTAAGATGTTAGAAAAATTCGAGATATTACTACTTTCTAAATATAGTCACAGTTATAAATTTCTTTCTAAGTACTGTTTTAACTGTTTGAACCCCATCAGTTTTGATATGTTGTGTCTTCATTTTCATTTATCTCAAAGTATTTTTATAATTTACCTTTTGATTTCTCCTTTTACTTTTTAGTTGTTTAAAAGCGTTTTGTTTAATTAATACGTATTTGCAAGTTTCACAAGTTGTCTTTACATTCTTGACTTCATTTCCATCAGGATCACAGAATATACTATTATTTCCATGCTTTGAAATTCATTGAGATTTGTTTATGGCCTAGCATATACTCTCTCCTAAAAAATGTTCCATGTGCGCTCAAGAAGAATGTATGGTCTACTGTTGTTGGGTGTAGTGTTATGTTGAAGTCTGCTAGATCTAGTTGGTTTATTGTGCCACTGAAATCTATTTCCTTGTTTATCTTCTACCTAGCTGTTATATCTATTGTTGGAAATGAGGATAAAATATCCAACTATTATTGTTGAATTGTCCAATTTGTCCTTCATTCCTGTCAGTTTTTGCTTTGTGTATTTTAGTGGTATAGTGTTAGGTGCATATATGTGTATAATTGTTCTATCTTCTTAATGGATTGAGCCTCTTATTGTTACTATTTATGCCTAGAAACACTATTGTTTTAAAGTCTATTTTGTCTGATATTAGTATAGCCACTCTAACTTTCTTGTGGTGCTGTTTGCATAATATATATTTTTTCATCCTTTTACTTTCTTTTTTTTCTTTTCTTTTTTTGTATTATACTTTAAGTTCACGTGCACACGTGCAGATTTGTTACATATGTATACATGTGCCATGTTGGTGTGCTGCACCCATCAACTCGTCAGCACCCATCAACTTGTCATTTACATGAGGTATTACGCCCAATGGCCTCCCTCCCCCCTCCCCGCTCCCCACAATAGGCCGTGGTGTGTGAT
>NW_016806331.1:1941167-1955483 GCF_001698545.2 Rhinopithecus bieti | reverse complement strand
GCTTGTAGAGTTTCTGCCGAGAGATCTGCTGTTAGTCTGATGAGCTTCCCTTTGTGGGTAACCCGACCTTTCTCTCTGGCTGCCCTTAAGATTTTTTCCTTCATTTCAACTTTGGTGAATCTGGCAATTATGTGTCTTGGAGTTGCTCTTCTGGAGGAGTATCTTTGTGGTGTTCTTTGTATTTCCTGGATTTGAATGTTGGCCTGCCCTACTAGGTTGGGGAAGTTCTCCTGGATGATATCCTGAAGAGTGTTTTCCAACTTGGTTCCATTTTCCCCATCACTTTCAGGCACCCCAATCAGATGTAGAGTTGGTCTTTTCACATAATCCCATATTTCTTGAAGGTTTTGTTCATTTCTTTTTCCTCTTTTTTCTCTAGACTTCTCTTCTCACTTCATTTCATTCATTTGATCTTCAATCATTGATACTCTTTCTTCCAGTTGATCGAGTCGGTTACTGAAGCTTGTGCATTTGTCACGTAGTTCTCGTGTCATGGTTTTCATCTCTATCAGTTCATTCTTCTCTGCAGTGGCCTTCTCTGCATTGATTATTCTATTATCCATTCTTCCATTCTCTTTTCAAGGTTTTTAGTTTCTTTGCGCTGGGTACGTAGTTCCTCCTTTAGCTCTGAGAAGTTTGATCAACCAAAGCCTTCTTCTCTCCACTTGTCAAAGTCATTCTCCGTCCAGCTTTGATCCGTTGCTGGCAATGAGCTGCGTTCATCTGGAGGGGGAGATGTGCTCTGATTTTTTGAATTTCCAGCTTTTCTGCCCTGCTTCTTCCCCATCTTTGTGGTTTTATCTGCCTTTGGTCTTTGACGATGGTGACGTACTGATGGGGTTTTGGTGTGGGTGTCCTTTCTGTTTGTTAGTTTTCCTTCTAACAGTCAGGACCCTCAGCTGCAGGTCTGTTGGAGTTTGCTTGAGGTCCACTCCAGACCCTGTTTGCCTGGGTATCAGCAGCAGAGGCTGCAGAAGATAGAATATTGCTGAACAATGAGTGTTGCTGTCTGATTCTTGCTCTGGAAACTTCGTCTCAGAGGTGTGCCCAGCCGTGTGAGGTATGAGGTGTCGGTCTGCACCTAGTGGGGGGTGTCTCCCAGTTAGGTTACTCAAGGGTCAGAGACCCACTTGAGCATGCAGTCTGTCCGCTCTCAGATCTCAGCCTCCGTGTTGGGAGACTCACTGCTCTCTTCAAAGCTGTCAGACAGGGTCATTTACATCTACAGAGGTTTCTGCTGATTTTTGTTACTTTCAATCTATATCGTTGACCTAAAGTGTGCCCTATGTGGACAGCATATCATTGCTAGATATCTTTTTTCTTTTTGTAATCATCTGACCATCTCTTCCTGTTGAAAGAGTTGTTTAATCCATTCAAATTTACTGTTGTAATACAGTTGGATTTATGTCTACCATTTGGATTTTTGTTTTGTGTATTTTATGTATTTTTTGTTCTTCATTTTCTCTTTAGTGCTTTCTTTTTCTTATATATGTGACTATTTTCACATATATGTGACTTTCTCTACATATGTGACTTTTTTCTAATGTAACATTTATATTTTTAATCTTTTTTTTTGCTGTAGTTTCAAATGTTGCTTTCTTAGTGGTTGCCATAAGTCTTACCATATACATATACATCTTAACAGAATCACCTTCAAATTTATGGTAGCTTAATTCCTATTAGATGTAAAAACATTTCGCTCTCTCTCTCTCTCTTTTTCTTTTTGAGACAGGGTCTTACTCTGTTACCCAGGCTGGAGTGCAGTGGCTAAATCATGGCTCACTGCAGCCTTGACCTTCTGAGCTCAAGCAATCCTCCCACATCAGCCTCCCAAGTAGCTGGGACTATGGGTGTGTGCCATCATGCCCAGCTAATTTTTGTATTTTTTGTGGAGATGTTTTTTGCCATGTTGCCCAGGCTGGTCTCGAACTCCTGGACTCAAGCAATTACCTGCCTCAGCCTCCCAAAGTGCTGGGATTATAGGTGAGAGCTACTGCACTTGGCCAAAATACTACTCATATATATTATATTTTTCCTTTTTTTTGTGGTATTATTTTCATGCAGATTACATCTATAAATGTTACTCACCCAACAGTACACATTGTTGTTATTAACTTATACAATTTTATGTCTCTTAATAAAGCTGAGAGGGAAGGACAGCAAGTATGTATTTATAGCTTTTGTTATGTTAACTTTTTATTTACTATTTCTGGTACTCTTCATTTGTTCCTATGGATTCAAGTTACTCTCTGGAGTAATTTCTTTAGCCCAATACAGCTTTGTTTCCACCCACCTCTTTTGTCCTGTTATTGACAAGTATATGACATTTCCATATGTTATGCACCCCAAAGTACATTATATACATACCGTTTTATACAATAGTTTTTTTGTTTTTTTAAAGAAAGTTATCAGGAAGAATATACAATTACCTTTTAAATCATTTAAGAGAAGAAGGGAGAAGTAGCATGCATTTTACTGTCTTTTATAGTGGCCTAATCGTATTTACTGGTGCTTTTTTTAAAGTGTGAATTCGAATTACCAACTAGGGTCACTTGCTTTCAGCCTGAAGAACTTTCTTTAGTATTTCTTGGCTATGCGCCCCACAGATTCCTCAGGTTTTACTTGTTTGGGAGTGTTCTTATTTCATTTGAATTTTTGAAAGATAGCTTTGCTGCAAATGTAATTTCTGGGTGACAGTCTATCTCCTTGAGAATTTTAAATATATCACCCCATCGCCTTCAGTCCTCCATTGTTTCTGATGAGAAGTCAGCTGTTAATCTCATTGTGGCTCCTTTGTAAGTGGTAAGTGGCTTTTGTTGCTTCTTCAAGATTGTCTCATTTTCTTTGACTTTCAGAATTTTTACTATGATGCGTTCGTTTGTGGATCTCTTTGTGTTTCTTTTACTTGCAACTTGTTGAGCTTTTGAATGTGTAGATTGGTGTTTGTCAATATATTTGGGATTTTTTTGTTATTATATCTTTGAATATTTTTTCTGTTCCTCTTATTCTCTGTCTCTCCTTCCCCCATCTCTACCCTACCCCAGTTTCCGTTACTCTAATTACACATATGTTGGTGCACCTAATGGTCTTGTACATTTCTCTGAGGATCTGTTTGTTTTACTTCATTCTTTTTTCTCTTTGTTCTCCATATTGCATAATCTCAATAGGTCTATCTTCAAATTGGTGATTTTTTTTCTTCTCCCAGTTTAAATCTACTATTGAGACCCTCTACTGAATTTTTTAATATCAATTTTTGTAGTTTTCAGAATTTCCATTTGGCTCTTTTATTTAAAAAATTTCTATCTATTGATATTCTCTCTCTGATGCAACATTGTTCTTACATCTTTCTTTTCTTTTTGCTCATCACCAACCTGGGAGCTAGCCCAGGCTAGGCTAGGTGCATGTGTAATAACCAAGTGGAGTAATGTATGCTCCCCAGATCTTGATAGCTTAGCATGCAGTGTAATATTTGCAGGCACACAGACTACTGCTGGTCCAGCTGAGGCTCCCAGGCTCTGTCCCCACATGGAAGCTCCTCATGGCAGGGGCCTGGCCACCACAGGCTGTGGCTTCTCCACTCCTTCCTTTGGAGAGATGATCATCACTGTGGGAAGAGACAGCTGGAGGGAGAGCTGCAGCTCCTCAGTGCTTTCTCCCAGAAGCCACATGCACCTCTCCTTTCCATGGCCCTGTGGCCAGGGTTAGCAGCCAGCAGTGCAGTCTGCAGAGGCTGGCACAGAGGGGCTCAGTCTCCATGCACCTGAGGGAAGGAACTGGACGCTTGAAGCATTGTCTGCATCCACTGCACTGACACTGGGCACCACCACGGCGGGCCTCCAAGTCTGGACGCAGCCTTTCTTGAATCCCCCTCTTTCTGTGTAATGATGAAACGAGGCTATTCGTGCTGAATTCTCCCTGCTCAGGACAGTGCCTCTCTCCTGGTGACTGCCAGCAGGGCAGAGGGTAGTGTCTGTTCTATTGTGGGGAAATACTTTTGCTTATCCTTGCAGTGGGAGTGGGTTTTTACAGCCTGGTGGGGCAACTGGTGGGCAATCATCCTAGACATCTTCTTGTAAAATCGTCTTCACGCCAGCACCACATCCCTGCTCAGCCCTGATGACTGCACAAGGGGCTTTCCTTGCCTCCAGCATGTGCTGCTGTGAACCTGCCTGGTCCTCAGTATGGCTGCCACCCTCAGTGGGGTTGGGGTCCTGGGTTGGGGCCATGTGTCCAGCTCTGGGGAGGCTCACAAAGTGGGGATGGACTCCCAGGCAAACAGCTTGCCCTGGCAAATTGGACAGTAAATGTGACTGGGTACAGGGTGTCCATCCTACTTCAGGTGCCCCCGATCCAGGGCTGCTGACCGGGGAGGAACTGGACTATCAGGGAACAGGTGCAGTGGCAGGAGCCCCTCTGTCGGTTGCCACACCCTGCTGGCCCCACGATCCATGGAGGACCCAGCCTCTGCTGGTTCCCTGGGCTCTGTCCCACCCAGGTCCTGAGCCTCTTTGTTCCTGGTTGCATATGGAGGGGTATTGTCAGGAAGCCCTGGGATGCCCAAGAGGCAGGTTTGTGTGCCAGGTGGATGGTGCAGCAGTGTCAGGCCTGTCATGCGTGTGTCATACATGTGTGTTACTCATGGAGTCACAGAGCTGGGGAGGAGGACCCTAGAGTTCTTCTTGTCTATCTGCCCCTTCTGCAGCTGAGGATACTGAGGCTCAGCACAGGGACGTGCACCTTGGAGTGACTCAGGTGAGAGGGCGTTGATCCCAGGTACCGAGCAGCTTGGCGGGTTCCAAGTGTCACCAGCAGCACCTGCTCCTCAGGTAAGGCCCCAGCCTGAGGGCAGAATTGACCTCCCCTAACCCCACCAGCACTTGGTGGGTCTCCTGCCAGCCCTTGTCACAATCTGCCTAACCAATGGTCCTCCATAGAGTATGAGAAACAGAGCTTGGCTCAGTGCCATCTTACCTGACCTCAGAGGACCCAGTGGTCCAGACTGGAGATTGTGGGCTCCAGGATAGCACAGCCACCTCCCACCCTCTTCCAGTTGACCCCAAGCTCTTGTTTAAATCCTTCAGGAGACAGGAAGCTCTCTGCCTGCAAGTCTCACAGTTCACGTGCTGGAAAACACTGATTAAAACCTTCTACTCAGATGTTCTCTGACACTGAGACCCCAGCCCACAGCCCCCTCTTCGGAATGCCAGCACATAGTGCCTGGACCAGGGCAGGCGCTCAGAAATAGTGGTTGAATGATGCGCCCAGAAAAACCATTGTGGTCTGTGGCCATGCCCAGCCCTCAGCTCCCTGCAGTTCCTCAGCCTTCCTTCCTGGATGCGTCCCTGCAGGACCGGCCCTCAGGACGGAGCCCACAGGTGCACACCTGCCACCTTGACTCTGAAGATGTTCCTGAAGTCGCCACCGGATAGAGCACCTGTTGGAGTCTGAAACATTTCCTGCTCATCCCCCCTGTGCTTTGGGTCAACAGTGACTTTAGCATTGACTCAGTAAGAAGAGGGTGGCCTGCTCCTGGGCCAAAAGGAATCCAAAGACTCATGGATTTCACTTTTTTCCAATAACCAAATATCTCACACATAGAGACAAGTGCGGAAGGTAGATGTCACTCACCTGTGCCCACCACCAAGAACTAACCAGACTCGCAGTTCAGGGAGCACCCTGGCCACGCCTGTGCTGTGAGGCTTTGAGGCTTTCCCAGGCAGTGGTGGGGTGACCTCCAAGTGCAGGTGCCCACAGCTGGGCAGTGTCCCCGTCCCCTGCTCTGGCCGTCTGGGGACATAGGGATCCGGCCCAAGGGAGCCTCGTATGCTTCTCCACTTCCTTGGTGTGGGACCTTCAGAAAAAACAAGGCTGAGCACCCGCCTCTGTGCCAGCTGCTGCTGTTCCTTTTGTTTTCGGTTGTTTTTGTTTGTTTGCTGTGGCTCGCCTGGCTGTTTAGGGAGACTGTTGGCATTCGCTCCAGGAAATCCTCTCTGGGATGGAAGTACTTATTCACGCAGGCAGCTGGATCGAGGGAAGTCAGACTGCACAGTTTCCAGCAATTCCGCTTGCTTATGATTAATGGAGATAAATCTGCCCAAGAGAAGCTAAATTTAGCCAAAAGTTGAGCCCCCTGCTTCCACCCTCCGCCCTCAGGCACAGGCAGAGTGTGTGTGTCTGTTGGCCAGAGCCCAGATAACATCGAGAGGTGGAAAACAATCCCCAGAAATCTGAAAAATGTCGAACAAGGAAAGAAAATGTTCAATCCACCAAAACAAACAGAGATACAATCTCACCCCCTTGGTTTTTGTACCACTGGGTTTAGGGGAAAAGAAAACAAGAGACTGAATTAGAGAGATATGCATTAAAAACACACACAAAGATTGAAGACAGGAACAGAGTGCTCCCACACAGGGTCATGGGGCTTGAGAGACCCCAGACCCTCAAGTGCAAGGTCCTGGTGGGGCAGGGCAGTGGGCAGGAGGGAGGCCAGGTTCCCCCGGGTCCACACCAGGTGCCCCTCGGCCCTGGCTTCCCTCCCTCCATGTGCCGCGTGCTCACCTTTTTCTCTTCCCGACCCTGACTGTTTAAATAATCTTCAGGCTTTGAGAGTGAATTCATTACTCCTGTCATTTATCCCACAAAGATACACTGTACTGGGCACAGGCAGGACCTGGGCCTGCAAAGAGGAGTAAGATGGTCCCTGATCCCTGGGACTCGAGACTGCTGGGAGGGCGGCCCAGATGGGGGTGGGAGAGCTGGAGGTGGCATCTGGGCTGCCCTCTGGGTCTCCAAGCAGGTTCTGGTGTTGCTGGGCTCTGCGAGCTAGGGGAACCCTGCTGGCACGCAGCTCGTTAAGATTATGCTTCTGGTGGTTTCTGTGTCTGGTTGGAATGCTGGGGGGCAGGCACTGGGGAAGCATTAGAGCCCACGATTTGGGCCCTTCTTGTTTTGATTTCGGGTAGTACACCCTTAGGAAACACTTTGGGAGCTGCAAACACCCTGCAGATGAAGTATTTTATTATTTTTAATAACTGATCATGAATTCAGGGACCATGAACCATCCACCTGAAAAGTCAGTATTGCAGAAAGTTTGAAGCATTGAACTCACATTCCAGGAGTGCTGGGTCACTGTGATGGGACCTGAGGAGTGACCAGTGAGCAGCAGAGGGGCACAGTGAGAGGTGACGAGTTCCTGAAGTTCCCTCTCCCCAGGGGCACTTGGGGGCTCTCGGTAGGTGCTCCAGTAGGGCCTTGGGGGAGGACACACTGATGTCCCCTTGCTGGTGGGGTGGAAATTGTCCCTTCAGGGTGTGCAGGGCAGATACATCCCTCTCTTAATAAATGGTGATATGGCAAAGCTCCAGTGTGAGGCACCAAGGGGTGCTGGCTTCTAGGAGGATTTGTGTTTGGAGAGTCCAGAGCTAGGCCTGAAAAAATCTGTGACTCCAAGACATTGCACCTAGGTCAGGAGTTGCAGCTCCCTGAGAGCTGGTGTCTGACCCAGCAGGTCACCCAACTCCCAGGGGACCACAGGCGGTGGGTGCAGGAGCAGCAGGGACCCCCAGCTCATGGCTCCACTCCTGGAAATCAGTGCATGGTGTGGAGAAGCTGCTCTTCTCTTAGGTTTATCACATCATAGCTGCCTTTAAAATAGAAGAAAATGTCTCCTCCAAGCAGGAAGAGTAACTTTCCACTGATTGGCCGTTCTCTCTGCTCTCTCCCTTTCCACAAGTTCTGCCTGTGGGTTTCAATGAGTTATCTGTTCCTGAACAAAAATGCAGCTTAGAGTGACCTTCCTTTTCTCTTGTAGAAACTTTAATCTTTTTATACATTTATGGTAGGCAGAATTCTAAAGTGGCCCAAAGATTTCCACCTCCTGGTGTACCTGCCTTGGATTATTTCCTCCCCTGGGATGTGGGCAGGACCTGTGTAATACATTACATGGCAATGAAGATTTTTCACAAATGTAATTAAAGTCACTAATCAGCTGGCTTCAAGTTCACCAGGAGGGCAACAATTTGGGTGCTGATTGAAATCACCTGAGCCCTTCACGTCTGATTTGAGGGGTTAGAGACAGGGAAATGAGGCACTCAGGGTCAGAGACTTGTGCTTCTCTGACCTGGAGGAAGCTGTGCTGTGGCCTGTAGTAAAATGAAAACTAAATTAAATTAAATTTAAATTTAAAAGAGTTTAATTGGGCAATGAACGATTGCGAACCGAGTAGCCCCCAGAATCACAGCAGATGCACAGAGACTCCCGTGCAGCCACGTGTTGGAAGAAGATTTATAGACAGAAGAGGGGAAGTGACGTACAGAAATCGGCAGTGAGGGACAGAATGGCCGGATGGGTTACAGCTTGGTGTTTGCCTCATTTGAACAGAGTCTGAACACTCAGCAGTCTATGAAGTATGGCCGCTGGGATTGGCCAAGACTCAGCTATTGTTACAGGCAGGTGCATACTCCTAGATTAGGTTTTCAATTTTGTCTGAATTTTTTTTTTTTTTTTTTTTTTTTTTTTTTTTTTGAGACGGAGTCTCGCTCTGTTGCTAGGCTGGAGTGTAGTGGTGCCATCTTGGCTCACTGCAACCTCCGCCTCCCGGGTTCACACCATTCTCCTGCCTCAGCCTCCCAAGTAGCTGGGACTACAGGTGGCCACCACCACGCCTGGCTAATTTTTGTATTTTTAGTAGAAATGGGGTTTCATCGTGTTAGGCAGGATGGTCTCCATCTCTTGACCTCGTGAACTGCCCGTCTTGGCCTCCCAAAGCGCTGGGATTACAGGCGTGAGCCACCACGTCCAGCCTCCTGTCTGACTTTTAAGCCAGGTTATGGTTCATTCACAAGGACTCAAATATAGAAGTACAGAGTCCATCGCAGGCCATATTTAGTTTGCTTTAACACCTGGCTGAGGAGACCATGAGCCAAGAAGCTGCAGGCAGCCTCCGCAGATCAGAAGGAGCCCAGCCGACAGCAGGTGAGAAACGACCTCAGTCAAACAGACGCAAGGCAACAAACGGCCAGCATCCTGAATAAGACAGACAGGGATTCTGCCCCCAAACCTCCTCACAGGAGGCAGCCCTGCCACATCTTGATTTTGGCCTTGTGAGGCCCTAAGTGGAGAGCCCAGCCATGTGGTGCAGAATTTCTGACCCGTAACACTGTGAGCTTATAAAATGAGTGTTGATTAAGACGCTAAGCATGTGACCATTTATCACTCAGTTCTATGTATGACTGTTGCAAAAAGCAATGCAAATTGATGGCATGCAAATTAGAACAATCAAACAAACAAAAAAAAAAAAAAGAAAAGAAAGTGAAAACCACTGGTAATGAACCATCTAGACATGACTATTGTTAATATTTTGCTGAAAGTCCTCCAAATATGTTGTATGTTTCGTTTTCTCTCTGCCACTATGTATGACAGAATTATGGAGCTGTAAGTGACATGAATAAACTGCATGTTTTAGCATTGTACAGTTTAGTAAATTTGCTGAGTGTTTACACCTATGCAGCCTTCACCGCACAGGATGGCGACCATGTCCGTCACCCCAGGAAGCCTCACACTGCTCTGAAGCCTCTTTCTCCCACCCTGTCCATCCTTCTGTCACTATACATTAGGTTGCACATCCAAGAATTTTGTATCAGTGCAGTCACACAGCGTGCACGCCTTTCGTTATTTTTCAGTCTTTTAAAAATCTTTGTGTTTCATTGTGGATGGTTTCTATTGCTGCCTTTAGGTGCAGTAATTTTTTCACCTGCAACCTAAAATCTTCTGTGGATCCCGTTCTGTGTACTTTTCATATCAGACATTGCAGTTTTCATCTCTGGAATTTTGATTTGGGCCTTTTAGTGTCTTTAATGCTCTATTTAATGGAACCATCTTTCCCCTCACCCCTTGGACATATGGAGCTGTAAACAAAATATAAAATTCTAAGCCCCTGACCTGACGAATGGACCCTCCCTCCCCTTGGCCAACAGAATTCCCAAGTTAATCTGAAAAACTAGTTCAGGCTGTGGTGGGAAGGTGGGGGTCAGGCATGCCTCCTTCTACCCTCCTCCCTTTTTAATTCAGGCACAGCTGACCAGCATTAACATTAAAACAGAGACCTTCAGATTTCAGATCTTGAGACAACACCGACTCTGTAGCAGTAAGATACCAAATTCCAGCCTGACTCTAGTATAGCATCACTTGACAGATTGCAGGCCCTGGAAGAAATGGAAGTATTTTACCCCAAAATATATTTCCTTGGCATATTTTGAAATGGCCCTGCAAAGCTGTCTCTCGTGGGGAAAGTCTACATTCGGTAGAGAATCCTCATTCTTTTCTAGGTCTTTTCCCTGGTCGGGGAGAAAACCAACAGGCTGGCACCTTTTCAGGTCTGATAAGAGCTCCGAAGCCTGCTACCTGGGGGCTTCATCTGCATGACACAACTGTGGTCTCCACAACCCCTTATCTTAACCCAGACATTCCTTTCGATTGATTCCAGGTCTTTAGCTAATAACTCTCCACCAATTGCCAATCAGAACATCTTTGAATCTGCCTGTGCCCTGGAAACCCCTGGTTCCAGTTATCCCTCCTTTCCAGACCAAATCGGTATACGTCTTACATGTATCAATTGATGTCTTATGTCTCCCTAAAATGTATAAAACCGAGCTGAGACCCAACCACCCTGGGTGCATGTTCTCAGGATCTCCAGGTGCCATGTCAGCAGCCATTGGTCACTCATATTTAGCTCAGAAAAAATTCTCTTCACAACTTACAGAGTTTGAATCTTTTTTTTTTTTTTTTTTTGAGGTGGAGTCTGGCTCTGTCGCCCCGGCTGGAGTGTAGTGGCCGGATCTCAGCTCACTGCAACCTCCGCCTCCCAGGTTCACACCATTCTCCTGCCTCAGCCTCCCAAGTAGCTGGGATTACAGGTGCCTAACCACTACACCCAGCTAATTTTTGCATTTTTAGCAGAGACGGGGTTTCCCCATGTTGGCCAAGCTGGTCTTGAACACCTGACCTCAAGTGATCCACCCGCTTCAGCCTCCCAAAGTGCTGGGCTGACAGGCGTGAGCCACCGCGCCCAGCCGAGTTTGAATCTTTTTGTCGACAGAACACACGTCGTACAACTACCTCAGCGGC
Source organism: Rhinopithecus bieti (assembly GCF_001698545.2). Classification (NCBI taxonomy): domain Eukaryota; kingdom Metazoa; phylum Chordata; class Mammalia; order Primates; family Cercopithecidae; genus Rhinopithecus; species Rhinopithecus bieti. The sequence goes on along the minus strand of NW_016806331.1, from coordinate 1,944,359 downwards.
CTTGAATCGTGACCCTGCGATTCGTGCCCACCGAGGTCTGGTTCCATTGACTTTTCTCACCATGAGAGATCACATTTTCCTTCTTCCTGGCAGGCCTGGGCATTTTTAATTGGATCCAGACATCATGAATCTTACCGTGTGGGGTGCTAGGTATTTTTGCATTCCGATAAATATTGGTTTGCTCACACATGCTCTGATCTCTGCACTATCGAACTCTCGAGTGGGTCCCATCGTGGAACTTGGTGTTGACCTGTGTGCAGCTCTCTCCTCTGTCATAACACAGTCCCCTCCCCAGATGTTAGACTCTACCTTCTCAACCCAGTGAGTCCTGCAGGCTGGGCCCTCTCCAGGCAGTATGCAGGGCTGTGACGTGGCTCAGCTCATCTTTGTTTTCTGTTTCTCAAGCATAACGTCCTTCATTTCCTCATGTCCAGAGTCCTGAAAAGTGTTCTTTCCTATGTTGTGTCTATTTTGTTTGTTGTTGATTTGGACAGACGGGTAACTCTGGCTCCTGTTATCCCATCTCAGCCACAGCAGAAATATTGACGTATGTTTTGAAAGAGATAGACTCATACCAGGCTTCATGTTTTGAAACCTGACCACGATGCCTGGAAATGCAGTTTTTGCTCCTCTAAGGGTTGTAAGATCATATCAACAAACCCGTGTTCTTGGCAAAGCTCCGTTCCTCACCAGTGGCCAGCAGTGAGGCAGGAAGTTGCCCGCACTGAGTGTGAGAAGTGGCTCCAGCTCTGATAACGGTGGTCCCAGACGGTGAGCTCCTCGCGGGGGTGCAGACCAGGACTGGCCTGGGGAGCCCTCCGGAGTCCCAGCTGCTATCACAGCAGAGGTGTCCCCAGGGGCTTTTATTTCCAACAATGCTTTGGTTTTCCTCTCACATTTTTTCTTACAGGTGAGCTCCAAGATCTCCAAAATGTTTTTCCAACTCCAGGAAGAATATTCCTAGTATTGACAAGGGGGTCACACTCTCTGCTTATAGTGAACCTGAAGTATCCCCACCCTTCCCTGCCTCCTCCACAGGGCTGCCCTGTCATCCACACTCCAGGCATTGCTGCCCGGCCCCTCCTCAACCCTGCACCCCCTCATGTCCTGATCTGTCTCTCTTTTTTTTTTCTTTTTTTTGAGCTGGAGTCTTGCTCTGTCACCTAGGCTGGAGTGCAGTGGTGCAATCTCAGCTCACTGCAAACTCTGCCTCCTGGGTTCAAGTGATTCTCCTGCCTCAGCCTCACAAGTAGCTGGGATGACAGGCACCCATCACCACGCCCGGCTAATTTTTGTATTTTTAGTAGAGACGGGGTTTCCCCATGTTGGCCAGGCTGGCCTCGAACTCCTGACCTCAGGCAATCCGCCTGCCTAGGCCTCCCAAAGTGCTGGGATTACAGGCGTGAGCCACCATGCCTGGACGCTCTGTCTCTTGAATGGGACGACCATGTGCCTCAGACCTGCACACACCTGGCCCTGGCTGTGCCCGCTGGGGACACCCCTTCTCAGCGAGTGGTGCTCACGCTTTCCCTCCACAAGGAGTCCTCGCACTCTGATCAGTGTGAAGCAGTCAGCAGATCAAATCCAGGCAGAACAGTCTTCCGAGACTGGAAAGTGAGTGGGATTTGGGGGCAGAGGTTCCAGAATCAATGTCATTCACTTAGCGGGTGGCGAGTTAAAAAGGCACCCCATGGGCTTACCATGACTTCATTTCATATATCCTGTGCAACAACCCTCATCTGTGTTCTGGACAGGGCATCGGGGGACGAAGGGCTAAATATCAGAGGCACACAGCTGGGAAGCATCAGACCTGAGATTTGGTCCTGGGCTGTCAACCACCCTCTCTAGGGCGGGACTTTGGGCCTCAGTTTCCCCATCTGTGAATGTAAGCCTGCCCTGGAGGGCAGCCGTAGAGAATTCACTGAGATAGACCACAGACAGTGTGGCATTTATGGGGAACTCTGTTTTGTGAGTTGCAGACTCCACAAAAACCAGTGACCACACCTGGGGATGGGTTTGTACATTCCTGCCTCTACCAGGGATCGTCCAGGCCACTGAAGTGACCCAGGTCCACGAGGTCCAGCAGCGTTTCCTTCAACACAGCAGTCTCCAATCCTTGCCGCTTCCCACTGTGGGTGGCAGCCAGTTCTCTTCCTGCATCCCCCGCCTCTTCCTGCAACCTTGGCTTCTCCAGCAGTGTTAATGACCTCCATCAGCGGGAGACTTGGAACTCACTGCCACGGGCAGAACCCAGACAAGAGGCTGGCGTGGAAGCTAGGACAGTTGGGGTCCTCAGGGAGCATGCCGGCAAGGGGAGCAAGTGGGCCCAAAGTGGGCTCCACGGATCACAGGGCGAGGGGCTGCACAGCAGGCCTGGAGAACCGCACTCGCGAGTGGGCAGGACTGAGAGCTCAGGGGCCTTCTCCTAGTTCCCTTGTTCATTCCCTCATTCCCCAAATCCCTGATGAGTGACTGTCATGTGCTAGGCAAGAGAGGGATCAATGGGAAAGAGAGAAACCTCTGCCCCTGAGACCTTGCATTGCAAAGGGTCATGCAGACAGCACACGGAGAGTGCATAGGAAATAAAATGACTCTGGATCTGAGTGCCCTGAAGCAGTAAGGAGGGCAGGGGCCGGGGAGGCAGGCAGGGGGCACACCATGCAGCTGCAGCAGCCAGTAGAGGCCACTGACAGGGGACCCGAGTCTGAATCCAAATGGCGAGGAGGAGGCAGCTGCACACAGCTGCAGGAAAAGCCTTCTGGGCAGAGGCAAGAATGATGCAAAGAGGCAGGAATGAGACCAAGATGGTGATGGGATAGGAGGAAGTTCTGCGGCCAGATGGAAGGGCCCAGGCAGAGGCAGGTGGGTCGGCAGGAGGGAGCAGAGATCTGAGGCTCAGGGTGGTTGGAGGCCCTGGGGGCTCTGTGAGCAGCGAGGTTGCATGCTCTCACCCATGGTTTTAACAGTTCACTCTGGTACCAGTACCATGCTGTTTTGGTTACTGTAGCCTTGTAGTATAGTTTGAAGTCAGTTAGCATGATGCCTCCAGCTTTGTTCTTTTGGCTTAGGATTGTCTTGGCAATGTGGGGTCTTTTTTGGTTCCATATGAACTTTAAAGCAGTTTTTTCCAATTCTGTGAAGAAAGTCATTGGTAGCTTAATGGAGATGGCATTGAATCTATAAATTACCTTG
>NW_016806331.1:1935708-1940881 GCF_001698545.2 Rhinopithecus bieti | reverse complement strand
AAATGCAAATCAAAACCACAATGAGATACCATCTCACACCAGTTAGAATGGCAATCATTAAAAAATCAGGAAACAACAGGTGCTGGAGAGGATGCGGAGAAATAGGAACACTTTTACACTGTTGGTGGGACTGTAAACTAGTTCAACCATTGTGGAAAACAGCGATTCCTCAAGGATCTAGAACTAGAAATACCATTTGACCCAGCCATCCCATTAGTGGGGATATACACAAAGGATTATAAGTCATGCTGCTACAAAGACACATGCACACGTATGTTTATTGCAGCACTATTCACAATAGCAAAGACTTGGAATCAACCCAAATGTCCATCAGTGACAGATTGGATTAAGAAAATGTGGCACATATGCACCATGGAATACTCTGCAGCCATAAAAAAGGATGAGTTCATGTCCTTTGTAGGGACATGGATACAGCTGGAAACCATCGTTCTCAGCAAACTATCGCAAGAACAGAAAGCCAAATACCGCATGTTCTCACTCATAGGTGGGAACTGAACAATGAGATCACTTGGACACAATAAGGGGAACATCACACACCGGGTCTATTGTGGGGGAAGGGGGAGGGATAGCATTAGGAGATATACCTAATGTAAATGACAAGTTAATGGGTGCAGCACACCAACATGGCACATGTATACCTATGTAACAAACCTGCACGTTGTGCACATGTACCCTAGAACTTAAAGTATAATAATAATAATGATAAGTTCACTCTGGCTGCAAGGTTGCCAGGGGAAATCAGGCAGAGTGAGGGGAACTCTCACATGCCTGATGCAGCAGAGAGGACGGGTGCTTTGTTCTACCACTGTTTCCCAAACTCTTTTGTAATGAAAATAAAGTGAGTTGAACATATTAGTCTCATAACGAGAGTGAACCTGTCTCATGGGCCACAGAAGAAACCTTGCTTTTACATCTCTCCAGGTTCGGGACTGTCCATTGAAGACCCTGTCTGAAGTTCCTGCTGTAGGCCTAGACAGCCGGCCACACCCAGAGCCATCCCACAAACATGGCACCTGCTGTGGTCCCAGCATCCTTCCCCTGTGCTGTCCAGAACAGAAGGAAACAGCACACCCAGGAAATCTTCCAAATGAGCTTCATTTATAACTCACTGTGCTAAAAACTGGAATTCTCTCCAGCTTCAATTTGAGCAATTGTGTGATCACTTAACTACAGCAGTGAAATCAAATGAGAGAAAATTCAATATTAGCTCATAAGAGAGATGGAAATTGGGTTTCTGGATCAATAGGAGACACTCTTTAAATCACAGTGACAAAAATATTCTACTTGCACTGTCTGGAAATCAAATAAGATGTGACAATTTAGTAATAAGATTCACACATTATATAATATACATTTATAAAACACTATCCTAAAAATTGTAATCTTATTAAGTCTCCGTTTGAGATATTGTGTAATCACTTACATAATAGGAATAGAACTAAAAGAGAAAAAAATCAAATTCATTTTAGCAGTCAAAATTCTGGCTATGTTTCTGGGTTATTTTAGCAAGTTTATTAGCAATAATAAAGATACTATAATTACACTAGTTATAAATAGGATAAAATGTAAGTAACTCACATAAGTTATTTAAATACTCTGAAGTTATAGAACATTATCTCAGAATTATAAGCAGTTTCCACTTTAGCCATTGAATAGTCACTTAATAGCAATAAAATTAAAAAAGAAAAAAACAGGCTGGGTGCAGTAGTGACTCCCTCCTATAATCCCAGCATTTTGGGAGGCTGAGATGAGAGGATCCCTGGAACCCAGGAGTTTGAGACTAACCTGGGCAACACAGCAAGACTTCATCTTTCCAAAAACGTTTTAAAAAATTAGCTGTGTGTAGTGTTCCACACCTGTCGTCCCAGCTACTCAGGAGGCAGAGGTGGGAGGATTGCTTGAGCCCAGAAAGTCAAAGGCTGCAGTGAGCTATGGTTGTGCCACTGTGCTCCAACCTGGGAAGGAGAGCAAGACTCTATCTCAAAAACAAAACAAAACAAAACAAAACAAAACAAACAAAACAAAAAAAAAACAAGAGGATAAATAAAAATTACTTTACAGAGAGCAAAGCGTCTTGCCATAGTTCTGGATCTTCAGAAGTGGGCTCACTGGAAGGCGGGTCACTTGAAAGTGACTGACCTCTGCTGAGACGCATTTCTCTGCTCCCCAGTGGAGGAGGTTCTGGGCCAGGGACATCCCTTCGGGGGGGCTTGTGGGCAGTGTCTTTCTCCTCTTCTGGAATCGGGGGAAGGATAAAGTCTTCTTCCCAAGAGCTGCTCCCCGGGGACTCTCAGGACCCTCTGTTATCTGACAAGAGAGGATGGAGCTGGGGCAGCGGCACCCCTTTTCTGCAGGATAGTTGGATCAGAGCAGCCCAGGGGGACCCCCAATTCCATAGGAGGGTTGGATTAGGGCAGCTCAGGGACACCCCGATCCTGTGGGAGGGTTGGGTCGGGGCAGCCTAGCTGAGGGTCATAGGAGCTGAGGCTTGCCATCTGGTGCAGGCTCTCAGTAGGGCTGGGGGGTCTGGTGGAGGCTGTTGTTCTTGGGCCGGATCCTGGGAGGGGCTGCACCTTGATCCCCGGGCCCTGACACCACACCCACTGTGGCCTGGTGTTCCTGCTCCTCTGGGTCCCATCATCCTCATGGTTCTCTGCTGACAGCCCCACAGCAGCATCAGGGATGTGAGGATGCCTCAGGGGCCCCTCGATCCTTCCTCCATAATTTATCTCAGAGCGCATTCTCTTTCTTAGGCTGTGCAGTTGCCTCTCAGCCAAAAGTGCTCTCAACTCATTCCCATGAGCTTTTCTTGCAGGGAAAGTAAGCTGCCTTCCATGATGGCCAGGGATTCTCTCCAGTGTTTCTGGAGGATTGGCTGGCATATTATATTTTCCCTGTGCGGTGATCTTGCCATGTGCCCTGGAGAGTCCCCTCTGCCCTCATGGGGCAGACGCTCTCCATCAGTATCTGCTGAACACTCTTTTCCTTGGTGCAGGTCGGGGGTCAGGGAGGCAGAATGGGGGACGTGGGGATGGTGACTTGAGCTTCCAGGCAGCGGAGCCTGGAAAATCACTCTCCCTTCTGACAGTGATTTTCTGATTGTGGGAAAAGCAGTCAGAAGCTGGGGGATTTCTCACGTGATCTTTTAAGGACATCGATTTTTATTTTCTACAGTTAATTCTTTCTTCCTCAAGAGTTTCAAGTCAGTATTTAGCTCAGCGGCACCAACTGTGTCTTTGGAACCCCTTTTGATTTATCTTCCACATGGTCTCTGTTCCCATGAATTTGTTCCATGCCGTCCTGAGCTCCCATCCCCAGCCCGCGAGGTCCCCTCTGTCTCTCGTCTTCCCTCGGTGTGCACCCAGGGCTTGCTCTGTCCGCTTTAGAGGTTCCAGCGTTCTCTCCACCACACAGCAGGTTTACTCCCTCTCCACTCTGCTCCTTCAGCGCCCCCGGGAAAGCAGCTTCAGGCTTCCCTGAAGAGGGGGATTTTCTCCTAAAGCAACTGGCAGAGCTGCCGGAAACTCTTCCTCATTCTTGGGACCCATCTTTAAGGATGCTACGGTGTCAGCTCCTTGAGTCTGATGTGTCTGGCCACACCAGATCTTCCTGGAAATGTCAGCCATCAGTGCGGGTTGCCCTAAATGTTGAGAACATTGTTTTCCTTTGTGGAAAGCATCTATTTTATGCCCAAAGGGGCATACTGGACCTTTCTGGCTCCTGGATGGGGGCCTCCAGTTTTCATAGTTTGATGCTGGCTTCTCTGACCCGGGTGTGATGAGCTGGGGAGCAGGGTCCGGCTGGGCTGAGTCGTCCCTCCAGGTGAGCATCAGGTAAGCGCAGCAAGGATGAGATGATAGGATTCTGGGTGCATTTGAAGGTGGGGCATCAGGATCTCTGGGTGGATTGGATCAGAGATGTAAGAAAAGGATGCCGACTCCAGGATTCTCTATCAGAGTGACAGGTGTCCTGGGTAAGGCTGCGTGTCCAAGATTCCCTATCAGAGTGACAGGTGTCCCAGGTAAGGCTGTGCATCCAGGATTCTCCGTCGGAGTGACAGGTGTCCCGGGTAAGGCTGCGACTCCAGGATTCTCCGTCGGAGTGACAGGTGTCCCGGGTAAGGCTGCATGCTGCCCTGAAGGTGATGCATGGCCTGCAGGTATGTTTTCAGTGAGGCTGAGCTGCTTAGAGGCCTGCCGTCTTTCCTCCAGAAAGGCGGACGCTCTATGACCTGTTTGCCTCTATGTGAACTTAGTCAGATCTCACCAGCAAACAGACCACAGTCGCCATTAACAGTGCCATCCCCCGTGCCCTCAGGTCCCCTGGCATGCACACCCCCAGGACCAGGGTGACCCTGAGCATCATGGGCTCCATGACCCTCCTAGGTCCTGAGTCCCATGGACTGGTGGTTTCCCACAGCACAGTGGAGGTCCGGGTGTCAGAGGCAGGGAGGGGCTCGACAGGCCTGAGGTGGACCCTGCACATCTGGGGTACCTGGGAAAGGCCAGAGCTTCAGACGCTCCCAGCAATGGACATTCTGTGCTGGGGGTTGAGGGGGTGAAGGTGGAGGATGCCTGCACCCCACTGCTATGGAGGCGGGGGTGCCTGATCAGAGCAACCACTTGGGTCTCCGGCTGGTACAAGTGGCCTGAGTTTGGGGCCAACTTAAGTCCCCAGGACAGAACATGGCCCGGAGTGGAGGGCATGAGTTGAGGGTGGTGTGTGTAGATGTGTGTGATGTGTATGTGTGGTGTGTGTGATGTGTGTACTGCTATGTGTGATGCATGTGGTGTGTATGTGTGGTGTGTGTAGTGTGTATGTGATGTATGTGGTGTGTGTGTATGTGGCGTATATGATGTATGTAGGTGTGTGATGTGTGTGGTGCGTGTATGTGTGATGTGTGTGGTATATGTGATGTATGTGGTGTGTATGTGTGGTGTGTATGATGTATGCAGGTTTGTGTGTATGTGATATGTGTGGTGTGTGTGTTTATAATGTATGTGGTGTGTGTATATGTGTGGTGTGTCTGTGTGTCTGTGTGTGCATATATGATGTATGTGGTGTATGTATGATGTATGTAGGTGTGTATGTGGTGTGTATGTGTGATGTGTGTGGTATATGTGATGTATGTGGTGTGTGTGCATATGTGTGG
>NW_016806331.1:1926794-1934585 GCF_001698545.2 Rhinopithecus bieti | reverse complement strand
TGTGTGTGTTTGTATCTGTGTGTGGTATCTGTGTGGTGTGTATGTGGTGTGTAGGCATGATGCATGTGGTGTGTATCTGTGTGATGTGTAGGTGTGATGTGTTTGTTGTGTATCTGTGTGTGATGTAGGCAGGTGTGTGTATGTGGTGTGTAGGTGTGTGGTGTGTATGTGTGGTGTGTGCAGTGTGTGTCTGTGTGATGTGTGTGGTGTGTGTAATGCATGTAGGTGTATGTGTGGATATATGTGTGATATGTAGGTGTGATGTGTGTGGTGTGCATCTGTGTTATGTGTGTGGCATATCTGTGTGATGTGTATGTGTAATGTGTGACACGTGTGGTGTGGTGTGTGTGTGATGTGTGCGGTGTGTATGTGTAATGTGTGTGATGTGTATATGTGTGATGTGTGTGGTGTGTATCTGTGTATCTGTGGTGTGTTTGATGTGTATGTGTGGTGTGTGTGGTGGGTGTGTGTGTGATGTGTGTGGTGGGTGTGGTATCTGTGTGTATTGGGGGGGGGGCGTATGTGGTATGTATGTGTGATGTGTGTGTGGTACGTATCTCTGTGTGATGTGTGGTGTGTGTGATGTGTGTGGTGGGTGTGTGTGGTGTGAATCTGTATCTGTGTGATGTGTGCGATGTGTGGTGGGTGTGTGTGGTGTGTGGTGTGATGTGTGTGAGGGGTGTGTGTGGTGTGTATCTGTGTGATGTGTGTGGTGGGTGTGTGTGGTGTGTATCTGCACATGGTGTGTGTGTATCTGTGTGGTGTGTGATGTGTGTGGTGTGTGTGTGTTATCTGTGTCATGTGTGTGATGTTTGTGTGTCAGGGGTGCAAGGGCTCCCCCGTGTTCTGGATTCATAAAAGGAGAGTGGTTTCAATCCTTTACTTGTATTTTACACAGGAAATGTCCCTGTTGCCACCGAGGCTCACGGGACGCGCACAGGGATCCCACGAGGAGAGAGACAGAGGAAGGAGGGAGGGAGGGATTGAGGATGGCGAGTTTCTCCCTCCCTGCCCGAGTCCAGCTGAAGCTCCGGGAAGTGCCCTCCCAGCCGGGTGCCGGACTGTGCGTGCACAGCCGGCGGGCACTGAGTGCTCCTGAATGCCCGGCCGTCTTCCCGGCGCTCGGGATCCCTAGTGAGGGGTGGACGTGCGTGGAGCCCGCGAGGGGTAGGAGCCCCAGGTGAGCAGGTGCTGAGGGTGAGTTTGCTGGAGGCTGAGCGGAGTGATGGGCCGGGAGGGGGAAGGAAGAGGCTCTGCTTAGTTCAAGACCTCCGGGTGGCCCCCGTAAGAGTTGAGCGGGGTTCCGTGGCAGCCGGGCCTGGGGCCTGCGTGGTTGAGGGCGAGGCTGCTCCTGGGGCTCAGGGCTGCGCCCTGGGAGTGATGAGCAGGAAGCAGAGGCTGGTTGGGCCAAGTCATCCCTCCAGGTTAGCCTCAGGTAAGCGCAGCGAGGGTGAGGTGGCGGCATTCGGGGTGTATTTGAAGGTGGGGCATCAGGATCTCTGGGGGGATTAGATCAGAGATACGAGAGACGGATGCGACTCTAGGATTCTCCGTCGGAGTGACAGGCGTCCCGGGTAAGGCTGCGCGTCCAGGATTCTCCATCGGAGTGACAGGTGTCCCGGGTAAGGCTGCGCGTCCAGGATTCTCCATCGGAGTGACAGGCGTCCCGGGTAAGGCTGCGCGTCCAGGATTCTCCATCGGAGTGACAGGTGTCCCGGGTAAGGCTGCGCGTCCAGGATTCTCCATCGGAGTGACAGGCGTCCCGGGTAAGGCTGCGCGTCCAGGATTCTCCATCGGAGTGACAGGTGTCCCGGGTAAGGCTGCGCGTCCAGGATTCTCCATCGGAGTGACAGGCGTCCCGGGTAAGGCTGCGCGTCCAGGATTCTCCATCGGAGTGACAGGTGTCCCGGGTAAGGCTGCGCGTCCAGGATTCTCCATCGGAGTGACAGGCGTCCCGGGTAAGGCTGCGCGTCCAGGATTCTCCGTCGGAGTGACAGGTGTCCCGGGTAAGGCTGCGCGTCCAGGATTCTCCATCGGAGTGACAGGTGTCCCGGGTAAGGCTGCGCGTCCAGGATTCTCCATCGGAGTGACAGGCGTCCCGGGTAAGGCTGCGCGTCCAGGATTCTCCGTCGGAGTGACAGGCGTCCCGGGTAAGGCTGCGCGTCCAGGATTCTCCGTCGGAGTGACAGGCGTCCCGGGTAAGGCTGCGCGTCCAGGATTCTCCGTCGGAGTGACAGGTGTCCCGGGTAAGGCTGCGCGTCCAGGATTCTCCGTCGGAGTGACAGGCGTCCCGGGTAAGGCTGCGTGTCCAGGATTCTCCATCGGAGTGACTGGTGTCCCGGGTAAGGCTGCGCGTCCAGGATTCTCCGTCGGAGTGACAGGCGTCCCGGGTAAGGCTGCGCGTCCAGGATTCTCCATCGGAGTGACAGGCGTCCCGGGTAAGGCTGCGCGTCCAGGATTCTCCGTCCGAGTGACAGGCGTCCCGGGTAAGGCTGCGCGTCCAGGATTCTCCGTCCGAGTGACAGGCGTCCCGGGTAAGGCTGCGCGTCCAGGATTCTCCGTCGGAGTGACAGGCGTCCCGGGTAAGGCTGCGCGTCCAGGATTCTCCGTCGGAGTGACAGGCGTCCCGGGTAAGGCTGCGCGTCCAGGATTCTCCGTCCGAGTGACAGGCGTCCCGGGTAAGGCTGCGCGTCCAGGATTCTCCGTCCGAGTGACAGGCGTCCCGGGTAAGGCTGCGCGTCCAGGATTCTCCGTCGGAGTGACAGGTGTCCCGGGTAAGGCTGCGCGTCCAGGATTCTCCGTCGGAGTGACAGGCGTCCCGGGTAAGGCTGCGTGTCCAGGATTCTCCACTGGAGTGACAGGTGTCCCGGGTAAGGCTGCGCTTCCAGGATTCTCCATCGGAGTGACAGGCGTCCCGGGTAAGGCTGCGCGTCCAGGATTCTCCGTCGGAGTGACTGGTGTCCCGGGTAAGGCTGCGTGCTGGGGCTAGAGGTCCCGGTCAGCCCCGGCCGCCATGACAACGGACCTCAGAGGAGCTGAAAACACCAGGCTTTCATTTATCAGCCCTGGAGACTGGAAGTCCAGGATCACAGTGCCAGCTTAGTCGGACTCTGGGACTTGGGCTGTGATGCCATCTTTACCGCACTCCCGCATGGCGGGAAGAGTAAGGTGGCTCTCCAGGGTCCAGTCCAACAGGAGGGCTCCAGCCTGACCTCACCACCTCCCGGAGGCCTCCCATCCCCACACCATCACCTTGCGGTTGGGTTTCAACTTATGAATATTGGAGACCCCAGGGGAGATCACTTGACTAAGAGGCAGGAGACCACAGGGGAGTCTTGGTTCTTCCGCAGGTGACCCTGGAGACATCCTCAAAGCGCTCTGGGTCTCCATCTTCTTGAAGTCGGCCTGCCCCTCAGGCCTCTTCCTCTGAGCTCCCCCCACCCTCCATGGCTGCAGTACTTGCTGGTCGCCCTGGGTGCCAGCCTCCGGGAGCAGAGTGAGGACATGGTCTCCAGTCCTATTGCTCCTCCTCTGCGCTTGGCGCAGATGACCTGCGTACTGCTCCCCCTGGGCACCTCTGGGGCCGAGGTTACTTATCTCAGTGTGTGTGACAAGAGCAGCCCTCCAGCCCAGGCGCAGCAGGACAGAGGCTCAGCTGGGCCACCAAGGAGCTGGCTCAGGTCCGAGGCGCTTTGCAAAACCTCTCTCCAATTCTCCAGTTTCTTTCATTTGCTGTTGAGTGAACTCTTTGTTTGTTTGTTTGTCTTTTGTTTTTGAGATGGAGTTTCGCTCTTGTTGCCTAGGCTGGAGTGCAATAGCACAATCTTGGCTCACTGCAACCTCTGCCTCCTGGGTTCGAGCGATTCTCCAGTGTCAGACTCCCAAGTAGCTGGGATTACAGGCGCATGCCGCCACTCCTGGCTAATTTTTGTGTTTTTAGTAGGGATGGGTTTCATCGTATTGGTAAGGCTGGTCTCGAACTCCTGACCTCAGGTGATCCACACACCTCGGCCTCCCAAAGTGCTGGGATTACAGGCATGGGTCACCACGCCCGGCCATGAATTCTTTTTACTTAAAAGCTAATAGGATTTTATTTTCCTCTTTACTTACCATCTTTGATACATTTTTTCAAAGCAAAATTTATTTCTAAGGTGTATTTCTTCTCCCTTGATTTCTCTTTCTCCTCCCCATATTTATTTCATATCCAATCAGTATTTATTGAGCCTTTTCTCTTTGCCTGGCATATAAAGGTTATTAAGAAAATGTTCATGATCTCAAAAAAAAAACAAAAAACAACAAACAAACAAACAAAAAAACCCCCCAGTTATTAGCAAGGGAGAGAGAGAGGTTGAAATCACTGTGGATTAATTCATGGTAAATACGACCTAGAATACTTTCTCCTACCAACCCCACTGTATCCTCTGGGATATACAACACCTGTGGATATAGATAAACCTGGTAAAAACAAACAAACACAAAAAGCAAACAAGAGCTTGTTGAGGCATACTATTTGCAAAGTATTGTGTTATGTGACTGTTGCACTTTATATCCTTTGTTTATCTTTTTTTCCTTTTCCTCTCTCTTTTTTTTTTTTTTGCCTTCATTTGAGTTAATTGGTTGTTTAGTAGTTGATCTAGGGTTTAAATAAACTGTGTTTAAATGGTCGCATTCTACCTTCAGATAGTATCATACAATTTTATGCATATTGTAAGATCCTTACAAAATGTTTCCATTTCTGTCTCATCTTCTGTGCTATCATCATCCTTTGTTTTACTTCTACCTGTGTTATAAACCCCACATATTATTATTTCAATTGTCAATTGCATTATAAAAACATTTAAGAAAAATTTCTTAATTTCCCAATAGTCACCATGTTTTTATACCTTTGTGTAGATTGAAGTTACCAGCTGATAATACTTTCTATATACTTTTTTTCTATCGCATGTATAATTGCAGAATATATTTTCTGTTTTCTACTATGGCAAGGGACCACAAACTTAGTGACTTTAAGAAACCCCACACGTTTGTTATATTACAGTTGTGTAAGTCAGAAACTGAACATGCATCTCACCGGGCTAAGATCAAGGTGTCAGCAGGATGCACTCCTTTTTAGATATTCCGGGGGAATCTGTTGCCTTGGCTTTTCTAGCTTCTAGAAGTCACCCATATTGCTTGGATGCTGCTGCCCTTCCCCTGTCTTCCAAACCAGCAACCTTAGGCTGGGTCTTTCTCACAATGCCACTTCACTGGTTGTTTCTTCCAACTAACTCTTTCAGTTGTGAGGACGCTTGTGACTGCATTGGGCCCACCTGAGTATTCCCAGACAATCTCCTTCATTTAAGGTCATCTGTTGGCAACCTTAATTCCATCTGCAAACTTAATTCCTCTTCCCCATGTAAACGAGTGTGTTCACAGGTGTTGAGAATTAAGATGCAGTATCATTGGAGGTGGCATTATTCTGTACATCATAGTCAGTCTTTCTAGAGGTTTGTCATATTTTTTGTCTTTCCAAACACCTCTTTGATTTTCTCTACTGCTTTCCTGTTTTCAATTTTACTGAATTCAGTTCTTCATTATTTTCTTTCTTCTCCCTTTTCTTTCTTCTCCTTTTTTGAGTTTAGTTTGCTCTCCTCTTTTATAGGTTCCTGAGCGAGGAGGTTAGATTTTTAATTGGATACTTTGCTTCTTTTCTAATGTATGTATTCAGTGCTATAGATTTCCCTCTTGCATGGCTTTAGCTCTGTCACAAACATTTTGATATGCTGTATTTTCAGCTTTTTTAAAAAAACATTTTGTTTTTTTAAAAAAAATCCTTTGAGACTCCCTTTTTGACCTATGAACTATTTTTGAGGGTGCTGTTAAGTTTTCAACTGTTTGGAGAATTTCCTGTTATCTTTGTGTTACTGATCTTGAGTTTGATACCACTGTGGCGGGAGAACACATTCTGCATGATCAGTTCTCTTACTTTTGGTGGGATTTGTTTTATGGTACAGGATATGGTCTATTCTTACCATGTGTTCCTTGGACACTTGAAAGTATATTCTGTTGTGATTGAGTGGAGAGTTCTGTAAGTATCAATTATATCTTACTGATTAATGCGTTTTGAGTTCTTCCATATTCTTGCTGACTTTTTGTCTCATTTATCTATGAATACTAGAGAGAAAGGTTTTAAAGTCCCCAACTCTGAGAGTTTGTCTATTTCTTCTTTCAATTCTATCAGTTTTTGTTTAATGTATGGTATAGCCTTGTTTTTGGTGCATACACATTTGGAATTGCTGTTTTCTTGAGCAGTTGACCTTTTATCATTATTTAATGTCCCTCTCTGTCTTTTGAAATTTCTTTGCTATAAAGTCCACTTTAATATTTATGTAGTCACTCCTCCTTACCTTTAATTAATGTTTAGATGATACATGGTGTTTATTATTTTATTTTTAACTTTTCCATATTAATGTAAATTTTACAGTCAACTTATAGTTGGGTCATAGCTTTTAACTTTCAAGCTCTGTCTCTTAATTAGTTTTGAGACCATTTACATTTACTGCAATAATTGATATGTGAAGGCTATGATTTCCATTTTTGTTATCTGTCCTGATTTGCTTCTCTGTTGTCTTTCTTCTTTATTGTATTTCCATGGGTTACTTAAACATTTTAGTATTAATTTTGATTTATCTATAGTGTTTTTTAGTGTAAATTTTGTATAGCTTTTAAAGGATGCTTTGGGCATTACGTTATATATACATAATGTCACAATCTACTGGTGTCATTGTTTCAAGGAAAATATAGAAGCCTTATCTCCCTCTACATCACTTTATCCGCTTTCACTTACAATGTAGTTGTCTTAAGTATTCTGTCTGTATACATTTAGAACCATATCAGAGAATTAGATTTTTTTCTCAAATTGCCAAACACAATTTAGAAAACTCAAGAAGAAAAGGAAAGTCTGATGTATTTACTCCAATTTTTGATTTCGCTTGTCTATTCTTTTTTCATTCCTGATCGCCAAATTTCCTTCTTTTATGTTTTCATTTCCGTTTAGAAAGTTTTGTTTAGTCATTCTTTTAGACTGCATCTGCTGGCGATACATTCTCTTGTTTGCTCTTCCTCTGTAATGTCTTGATTTCCCTTTCATCTCTGAAGGTTACTTTTACCAAATATAGGACTCTAGATTGGGAGTTCTGTTCTTTCAGTATAAAAATGTTTTGCCACTCTGTTGTTTTTTATTTTTTGGTCCCCATGGTTTTTGATGATAAATTCACTTGAATTGTTTTCTCCTGTAGGCAATACTTTTTTTCTGTCTATAAACTTTCACATTTTTTTCTTTGTCTTGAGTTTATAAGTTAGACTATGATGTGTCTTTGTTTAGATTATTTGAGTTCATTCTTTTTGGCATGATTTCAGCCTCTCGACTCTGTAGTTATATCTTTTGCTAAGTTAGGAAAGTTTGGGGCACTATTTCTTCAAGCACCTTTTTTAGTCCCACCATCTTCATCCTGTCTTTCTGGGGACTCCAGTGACCGCAGTGTTAGATCTTTAGTTATAGTCTCATAGGTCCCTGAGGGTCTACTATTTTTTTTTTTTTTTTTAGTTAATTTTTTTCCTGTTGTTCAGATTAGGTAATTACTATTGTGCTATCTTCCAGTTCATTTATTTTCCCTTCTTGTCTCCTCCAATTTTCTGTTGGGCTTATCTACTTATTTTTGTAACATTTTAGTTATTGCATATTTTTAAACTCTAAAATATTCATTTGGTTATTCTTTGATTTTTTTTTTTTTTTTTTTTTTTTTTTTTTTT